>NW_009942285.1:5907-42104 GCF_000696875.1 Nestor notabilis | reverse complement strand
TAAAGAGGAATTTTTAACCTCACGTCACACTTGGCATAAACTATTCAGTCTTGGGAAGACACGGCTAAATTATGAAAATGTAAGCAAGTTTTTTAGCCAGATTTGTGAAAATGTAAGTTTTACTTGTCAGTTTTTTCAAATTATAGCAGCATAGTTGCACAGAACTTGTGAAACCTTAAAAGGTCCCCCCTGGATAATAAAAGTTAATTCATAATCATTTATTGTCAGTTACCACCATGTTAAATTATTTTTGGGATTCTTATCAGGAGATACAGACAAACCTGCAAATTTAAACTGCAAATTCCTCAGGTCAAGCTTGGAGTATAATTCTGAATAATAATAGTAATAACAATAATAGTAATAATAATAATAAAGACCAAAACCAAAAGCTACTCCAAAACTTCCTATTGTATTTAAATAAGAGACAGAAATATTTCTCAGAATGGGAACCTTAGTACATCATCTTCAGCCTGCTGAAAGCATGAAACTACCCATGACACTCACTGAATATTTTTGAAAAGGAATTCCTTCAAAAAAATTTAGGATTTAGGAAGTCCCATGTTACCAAAATTCAGTATTCGACTGTTATTATCTGACCAGTTATATTTTTGGACGAATGACATATGACATATTTATTGCCATTATTGCCATGTACTATCAGAAATAAAACCGGTTTTATTTTAATGAAAAAAGGTTTGATAATTTCCTCTGAACAGTATAAAACAGTAACCCTGTTGGGTCAGTCCATAATTAGACCTGAATCGTGACATTATTGTTATACAAAGAACCGTTTCAGATGTATTAAGAGGATTTCATTCAGCATTAATCACAATTCTCTTCCTTAATCTTTAAATTTTTGGAGACAGTAGGTTGAGGCAGTTTTGGCTGTAAAATAAATGGGAAAACAACAAATACAGTTCTGTGTCTCCTAAGGTACCCTCTGTGGCTTTTTTTCCCTGTGAAACATGACACAATCCTCACGTGTAGAATGGCTGCACACGGGACACACGCATTTTGTACAAGACAGCGTGTAACACTGTTAGCACTTGATATGGCTTGAAATCTGGACAAAACACACCAGTGGCTTTGAAAAGTGCCATGAGGTATTTCACAAATGCAACTAAGATACCTATCAAATACAACAAGAACGTTGTTATTCTGTCTGTCCAGACAGCAATGCTTTTAGCATATGTTGTTAATAGGAGCCTTAGCTGTGCTCGATCACTTCCCAAATAATCTGTTTAAACATGAAGCATTAGGCTAGAAAGCTGAGCAGTTTTGCAGAGGAAGGGGGTTAACAATTGAGACTACTAAATCCTGTTTGATCTGCTGAGAAATTCAACGCAGCAAGAGCATGATTTTACTTAATAGCGTGTCAGACAGGGAGGTTGCCAGAGGTAGGATGTTTTCCTCCTGGCTGAGGTTGGGCTGCCAGCACTGGCCCATCTGCCATTACATGGAGTGCTGCCATCCCCCTTCCTTATGGTCCCACTCCCTTTTGCTGTGCATTTGCACATGTGTGTGTGTGTGTGTATTCACATCTGAACTCCTTTTATTTTTCTGGCAGCTGCTATAGGTGAATTGTGGATGCATTTTTGGAAGCCTCCCAAGGCACAGATACACCCAGCCTACAAGAAGGAGCCTCATTCTCCAGGTGAAGGCTAGCCAGCTCAGATAGGTAGCAGTAGTAATTACTGAAGAGAAGCAGTTTTTCCCTAGTGTGCCAATGCAGAGACACATTCACTGCTGTGGGTGCCTCTGAGGGCTGTCTGTCGAAACCAGGAGTACAAGAGAGCCATACAGACAGTGTTTTCCTCTCATGCATATTCTGCATGTGGCAGATTCACTTCGTGCTTCCTTGCAACATGCTAGAGCCATGCCTTGGAGAAGATTCATAGAATCACATAATGATTAGGGCTGGAAAGGACCTTAAGATCATCTAGTTCTAACTCCCCTGCCATGGGCAGGGATGCCTCACACTAGACCATGTCATCCAAGGCTCTGTCCAACCTGGCCTTAAACACTGCCAGGGATGGAGCATTTACCACTTCTTTGGGCAACCCGTTCCAGTGCCTCACCACCCTCACAATAAAGAACTTCTTCCTTATATCTAACCTAAACTGCCCCTGTTTAAGTTTGAACCCGTTACCCCTTGTCCTACCACTACAGTCCCTAATGAAAAGTCCCTCCCCAGCATCCTTGTAGGCCCCCTTCAGATACTGGAAGGCTGCTATGAGGTCTCCACGCAGCCTTCTCTTCTCCAGGCTGAACAGTCCCAACTTTCTCAGCCTGCCTTCATACAGGAGGTGCTCCAGCCCCCTTATCATCCTCGTGGCCTGCTCCAACAATTCCACATCCTTTTTATGTTGAGGACACCAGAACTGGACACAATACTCCAAGTGAGGTCTCACGAGAGCAGAGTAGAGGGGCAGGATCACCTCCTTTGACCTGCTGGTCACGCTTCTTTTGATGCAGCCCAGGATACGGTTGGTTTCTGGGCTGCAAGTGCACACTGAAGCCGGCTCATGTTCAATTTCTCATTGACCAACATCCCCAAGTCCTTCTCCGCAGGGCTGCTTTGAGAAAGATGGAAAATTGGTCAAAACGTTGCCACTTTAACAGAAAGCTGGTCGAGTTCCATTACTTTTAGTAGAATGTACCTTTCTTTCACTGCTGCTAATGCAGAAAGCAGCTGATCATATTCTGTGGTGCTCACATTATTTTCATACTACTTTGTCTTCGGAACAAACCAGAGCATATTGCATGTCAAAAATGGTAAGGATTTTATGGAGGAAGACAAGTCATGGATTCCCATGGATTCTTTTTGCTTCCTCCAGACCTCTGAGAGAAGCTGAGTGCTACACTGTACCAGCAGACACATAGGTGCTTCTTAAAAATACAAACGATTGCCATTTGTCACTTTAAAGTGCATTCATTATTCACTTCGGGTTGTTAGACTGTTTCATCATGCACTTGTGCAACACCTCATCCTAATCCACAGTTGCAGCTGTTTGCTGTAATACAAACAGTGATGATAAATTAATGTCTGTCTTGGCAATACTGCTACAGTATCCAATTATGAGAAAGTGTTTTCATTTAGAGAAGAGAAATCAAATGGCATATTCCACTGTCTCTCACCCCTCCTGTCCGTGAACAAGCTAGTCCTTGTTGTAAACCCCATGTAACTTGCCATGGGGGAGGTGGCATTGCGGAAGCCCCCACCCTTGAAATAAAGGTAGCGCTTCTGTAGTTATTTCTTGGGGATCTTTTCTAGTAAACTGTTTAAAAGGTAGAAGAAAAGGGTTTATTGAAAACCAAATCAGAAATTTCACAAGTAGCAAGAACCTGAGCAGGCAGAGGTGAAATGCACTGTGAACATGATGCTTCTTCCAAACCCAAAATCACCAGCACAGAAGTAACAATACGCTATTGTTCACCTTCCAAAGTCTGGGGCTGTTTCCCTGTGTGATGGAGGGTAGATGGCCAGAATCCCTGGATAACCAGTTCCTGTAGCTGTGCTCTCACAAGGCAGATACTGCTGCCTCGGGCTGGTCAGCTTGAGCTCACATAACTCTGGCTGATAGGAACAAGATGACTGGCATTGCTCAGAAGTACCTTACCAAGAATAAATACCCATGGAGCCACAGAGCCACTGCTCTCCAGAGCTGCTCTCAAGGGCTCAATGAGTTTCCTGGAGACACAAAAATCAACTGCCAAGTAGCACTCTTGGCATCCGGGGGTGATTACATTGGTACGCTTTCTCAGAGAAGACCACATGCTACCTTTAGGCTGTGTTTCTGTCCATGTTATAAAGAGCCATGGAAATCTTTTGCAGGCAAGGGTTAATAATGTTGCTTCATTAGTTTTCATGTCATACACATGTCAGGATACAGTCATGAATGCACACATTAATTTTGTTCAGTGCCCTCACAACCTTAGAGACAGTGAAGGCAGGGAGCCTTTGCAAGAAGCATTATTTGACATCTGCAAGCCTGTGGATAGAGGCAGAGAGCTGGGAGAAATGAAAGGTGTCCCACGTAGTGTGTAGAATCTGCTAAGTTATAGACAGCAGAAGGACAGCCAAGACAGCAGGATGCATGAGTGCTTACAAACAAGTGGAGGAGTGAAGACGG
Source organism: Nestor notabilis (assembly GCF_000696875.1). Classification (NCBI taxonomy): domain Eukaryota; kingdom Metazoa; phylum Chordata; class Aves; order Psittaciformes; family Psittacidae; genus Nestor; species Nestor notabilis. The sequence continues at coordinate 37,971 of NW_009942285.1, read as the reverse complement.
TGCTGGTGGTAGCCATACTTCCTCTTTATGTCTCCCAGCTGCTGCTCCTTGGGCAAGCTCAGCTCACAGACCACGAAGTCTGCATGAGAGAACAGCAGTTGGGAGATAATAAAGGCAGGATTTGAATGCAGTCTGTATTTTAAAACATGAAAAGACTGAGACAGAGTCCAACCACTCCTTGTCCTTTCCCTTGCCCAGACTACCTTCAGCACCAGTAATCTCAAGGAAAAACTAGACTGGCCTTTGAGCTAGGGCTTTCTTCTCTGATTACTGTGCTTGGACTAAGCTGTGCCGGCTAAGCACCGGATGCTAGAGCTGTGTGTTAAAGTCACTCCCAGCCTCAGCTGGAGGATGCTATGTTAAGGGACTGCCACCTGCCAGTATATTCAAGGAACTGCAAAAAAGCTAATCGGAGACCGAGGCTGGTGAACATCAGCCTCCTGAGAGGCTTGTGGGTTCACCCAGGAAGGAGAGATCAGGGGTGAGCCAGATTGGTGTTGTCAGCTGAACTATATGCCATTAAGAGGCTGCTACTGTGATAAAAGAGGCTGGTGAAATATTTGATATGATGACCACCTTATCGGGGAGTTTCCCACTCAGTTAAAAAGTTGCTTTTCCTTTGAGTATAATCCCACTGTTTCCCCTTTCTTACTTTAAGTTGGCTGAGGAAGCCTGACCTAGTTGTACTCTGTCGTTGCCCCTTTTTATCTAAAAGCTTATCTCTTGCTTTGTGAAGATACATCCAGGGAGGAAGGTCTCACCTTGTCCCCACTATCCTAGGACAGCAGAGAAGAACAAAGGTGAAAACTTTACTGAAGAGTGCTGTGAGATGAAAAGAACAATAGAATAATCTCACTTGGCCAAGACCTGGTAACCCAAATTCTTTCACCTTGAAGTCTTCAGTATGGTCCCCTTGCCTGTGCTATCCTTTCATATTTTCTGTGTTTTGATAGGCTGGCAGGTAAAACAGGAGCATCTCCTCAAACACATGCTCTGGATTTTCCCCCAGGAAGGTCTCTCAGCCAGTTTGCCTAAAGCTTTCTAAACCAGCCACCCTCAAAAAGGAGCACACAGCAAGCAGTAATTCCTCAACATTTCACTACACTTCAGTTGTCCTACCCTTTGGGAAGTGTCCTCTGCTGCCCAGTATCACAGGAAACAAACTTCCAAACTTTTATTTGTAAAGAGAGACATGCATGGACAAGACAAATTTGAGGTTTAGCTGAGCCTGAGAGCCTTTTGCCAATAACCACTCTGCTTATAAGGTGAAGGGCCCTTGACAGTGGAAGAACTCTAATCATTACTAGTGGCAGTAGTAAGCTTGGCTTATCTTTTCATAATTTATGTATTAATTTGTATACAGAGAAAAGCTCAAGAGAGATTGAAAGCTGCAGAGATTGAACCTCTCTTCATTTTTTAGAGCCAACACAAACAGCAGGCTAAGGTCTTGAACCACATCACTAACACACCTTCAGCTGTGACCTCTCAGGACCATTTCTAGATGTGACAGCTCAGCTAAGCTTGCTGGGCCAAGAATGCCCTGTCCGTGCTCATACTGAGGCTATGAAGGAGTTTGCCAATGAGTACCAAATGAACATTTTTTTCAAGAATGGTATGAGAAAAGCCTACTCTGCCGTTTATGCAAGTCACCAGACAGAGACTGACCTGGGGCCAGAATTGGTGACCTAGACATGAAAGCATATGTGTACCCCCCTGCAGATTCCCTGTGCTTCCCAGGTCTCTCTTATGCCCCAACCCTGTGGAGCTGAATTCAGCAAGGAGGACCATGATAACTCACCACTCTGTGTGTGCATCATCAATCACTAGGAGAATCTTGGGTTTCTGGGCCACAGGTGGTGTGGGGCTGGCTGAGTGATCAATGAGTCCTGCAGCCGCTTGCGTGGTTTGTTTCATGGCACTGGAGATGGAGCTGAAGATGCTGGCGCCAGTAGAGGAGGAGTGCATGGGCTGTGGTGGCTGTGGATGCTTTCTCTCCATGGCAGGAGAAACTGGGGAGCTCGTGGAGTTGTCAGGGCGCTGCAAGTCCATCATGTACCCATTGGGCAAATTTGCCACGAAACTACTGTCCGAGAGACGCCGCCTGAGGAAATTCATTCTTGCAGTGTTGTGTGGAAACTTTCTCAGCAAGAGCAAGGCTGAACAACAGTGTCACCAGTCCTGGGGAATGTTTCTGTGTGCGTGGACTGCTCCTTGCAGTCCAGCCAGGCAGGCTTTCCTCCTTGAAATCCTGGTAGAGATATATACCTTAGTTTTTCAGCTGTATTTTCTTTCTCTCCTGTGGGAAGAGAATCAAAAACATATATGTGAGATACATACTGTGAATGTGAAATAAGAAAAACTCTTTTGGCTTTTAAATGGGTGCCTTAATCAACAATGAGAAGAAAAAGGGCTAATGATTTCTATGCAGTATCCTACATTGGTACAGCCAAAAAGATAGGATAAGTATGTTTCATGGCTCTCTCACATCCCAAAATCTTCCTGGTCAGGGCTGCTTAGGTGCTAACAAATCTATAACTGTTCATTGTGGAGAAAGAAAAATTACTCATTGTAAATGTTAATTTTCAAAAGAGAGACAGCTTATTTCTGGTATTTTGTGTGTTGCAAATAGCACATGCTTGTTACAGAATAACCAGCAAACGACCAAAAAGATAAAAAGTTGTATCATCTTTGGCAGGTTTGTAAGCAAGGCTCTGAATTTAAGAAAGAAAAGTGCTAAATTCAAGTAACATGTAGAAAATAAATAGCAGAAAAATCCCCATACACATCTTGATCAAGGTCAGTGGCAGCTTCAAACTGTTACTGTCCCTGCTGCTTTCTGCATTCAAAATTAGACTTCGAGCCAGATGCGTGCTGCTGGTTGCTAACATAGCAGATCAGCTGATTTCAAGAGTTCACTTGTAGGATTTTGCAGGTTCACAAAACTAGAAGTTTGGCTGTCTAATCCTCACACACTTTTTCTTCTGTCGCCGAGTTTTTTGTTTTGTTTTAAGAAGAAAGGTCTCTCACTCTGCTCATCTTTTCCAGTGAGAAAATGAGCAGTGTGAAATATAACTATCTGGCTCTCCTCCCTTGACAGTAGTATTATGACTTTGTTTTCATCCAGAACACTAAATTTTTCAGCAGTTTAATAATCTCACAGACTTAGGAGTTACTTTTAAAAACAAATTCACTTGAAGGCACAGGCCAGAAATGAGATTTCCACAGCAATTCCTCAAGAACTTTTATCTGCTGAAACAGCGTTTGAGTCTCGACCAGAGGCTGGTTAGTGAGACTGTGGGGGAAAGAATCACAACATATATTGCTGGTAAAACAAGAATGTTTTTCAAGACAGACATATCTGCAGCAACGAAAGTGAGAGTTATCCCATGCATCAAGTGAGATGAGTTACATGAATTCCTGGTATCACTGTCAAATCATGCCCTAACCTCCTTCAAGTCTTTTTGGAGGAGCCCATTCAAACACTGGAGCTCCTTACCTTCACTGCCTGGTTTGGCCTCCCTCACTGCTTACACTCATGTCCTGGTCTCTGATTGCCTCCTGATGGCAGGAAGCTGTCTTTTCCCAGTTGGTCCAAGAGCTTGGCATCTGCAAATCTCTCTCCTGTGAGTGTGTGGCTGAGAGCTCATGAAGCAACCAAACAGCTTTCTTAAAATAAACTGTCATTTATTTTCACCTATAAGGATTTACAAAGCTTTAGAGAGGAAGTATTCAGACTTGTCTATGTCCATACCTTTTGTAGCTCCCAGAGCCTTAGGGAGGCTCAGATGAGCCTCCCAGGAGTGAGCTACAAAGAGTTCCTTGGCACATGTACACCAAATCATCCATTGCCACCCTGACCCCATGGGCACAGGATCTGTCTGGAGCAGAAGGCTGCCTGCTGAAGCTGCTGACATTAGCTTATTAGAGCAATTTTCTTTTGATTTCTCAGCCCTGGCAACACAAGTCCTCTGACTTTGCCAGAGCCTGGAGGTAGTCTTTTCCCAGGGAATAGCTCAGGAAATCTTTAATGACTTCCTGCCACATTTACAGTCGATAACGTATCTCAAGGCATTGTGCTGACTTCCCGCCTGGTCCTGGCATGCCTGGTGACTGCACAACATCAGCAAATGCATGCACTGGTGAGCACTTCAGCAGTACCGACTATTTATGCAGCAGTTGTTCCAAAAAGCAAGTAACATACAGTATTCATGAATAATAAGCTAGCTACTCAGCTCATATATACACCCACCCAGCACTTGGTCTGCTTGTGTCCTACCACAGTAACTGTGAGTGCCAGCATAGAACCACCGTTACCTGTCCAGGTTGACAAGAGTGGTAGAGCCTACAAAGACTTTGGGGGGATGTATATACTACAGGCTGTATAAAAATGCACTGGGATGTCCTCTGCTCAGGAAACTCTATTTTCTACCCTGCATAAAACAAGTAAGAAAAATCCCCATACTGTAATGACAGCCCACTCACGAATAGGTCCAGTCCTGGTAAGAGGAGCATTCCAGATATGTGTCTACCGTTAGAAGGGCTTCAAACGAGTATCCCGTTACTGTGCCTTTCTTGGAGGACCTTGGCATTAACTGGCAAGAGGTGGGACCTACCTAATTTCGACACTAGTCTCAGGAGACGCTGTTTTAGGACGAGGTGCCTGCCTTTTGCACGCTTTGCACAGCATCGCAGAGCTGCCGGTTCCTGCTGTGGCAGCTATCAGCCACGGGAGGGAACCTGGCCCCAGCCGTACAAGCTGGACATGACTCTTTTCAATCCAGCATCCGTGGGACAGGGTCCACCAGGAGCTGCACTCACTTGAAAGTATTTCTCTGCCACTTCCTCCTGTGTGAGATTTGCACTCTTCAAAAGAATATGGGCTGCTTGCAAAGCATCAGCAAGTGAAGCAATGGGCTAATGCTCTGCCCTTCACTGAAGGAAGAAGGGCACTGAGGCACATGGCATGGCATGGCATGGCATGTCCCAGGGCTGGGAAGGTTCAGAGTACTCTATGAAGTGTACGCAGGTACTTTACAACACAGGTTTCTTTACAATAAACAATTTATCATAATTATTTCAATACCATGACCACTCGCCTTCTGAACCCTTTTAAACAGCAATATTTACAGTGATCCATCATTTTTCAACACCAGGGGTTTGGTAGTGGAAGATGTTGCCCAGAAAACACTGGGAGATGGCAAAATTCTCCTGTCCAAAGTTTGGGATGATGCACTGAGGCTGGCCTCTCCCTCTGCTGGCTGGCACTGCCTCTGCTTGCTGCGGAGACTGGGCTGCATGCCGTTGGCTTGGGAAGGAAGCAGAAAAAACCTAAGCAACTGACGCCAGGGGGAAATCTCTCTCCCGCAAAGGATGCAGAGGCTAAATTCAAACAGGATGACACTGCTGCAGCAGAGGGTAATGCCTAGTTCCACTCTGGGATGGGGATCCCATCCGAACACCCACCAGGAGTGTTGACTTTGGGTCTGCCAAAGTGATGACAGACACTGCCCTCCTCTTGTTATTTACATTTTTCTGATGAGCTCGGTAATGTAATTAAAATAGACTTTCTCTTTTTGAGTGAAGTTATTGGTAGCTTCACTGTATTGATTTATGGATTGCCATTAGTGCTGCCACAGAGACCTTCTCCACAACGGGAGCAGTGTAAACATGCAGAATCTGTCAGCAGATTCCTCTGCTTACAGAAAAACCTCACGTTCTCTTTCTGCATCATGCACACTTGCTGTTATTTAACTTTCAGCAGTAGGCATTTTAATATAGGCACAGGTTGAGTAGGTTAGAACCTCATTTTGCTGTTGCTTGAAACTCCCTGTGGACATCCTAAGGGCTCATCACGACAGGCCAAATCTGGGTCTGTGCAGCTCTCATGGCATGCAGCTCTCACAGAGCACAACATCCACCAGGTGTATTGACAGATCCTACCCCTGAAGGCAATTGGGGCTGTAACTTCAACAAAGCCAGGATCCAACACCTCCTTCAGAAGCAAGACAAATCTCCTGAGTGGTATTTTGTCACTCCAGAGTCACAGGTAAGGGAGCTGCTGACTCTACACCATCAAGTTGCACCTTGCCTCTGTGTACAATAGTGTCTTCCTATGGCTCACACGGAGACAAGCTGCCTACTTAATGCTGTATTAGGCATGAACCCATCCATAGGAAGGCCTATAGTTGTCCCCACCTGAATACAGCACGCAGGCTATTTACACGTGAGGCAGCAGCTCCTGCTGTGTTCCTGAGGCTGCAGTACAGCAGCTGCCTCCCACTATGCAGAAGTAACCTGCTGCTGTGTCAAACAGCTGCTCCTGAAAGCAGCTGGGAAAACGGGGGGCATATGGGCCACGGAGTTGTAGGTCAGGGATCTGGGCTATATTTCAGGATGCGGAAATAATACACAAGGCATAGGAGAATGAGTAAGTCCTGAGGAAAGAGAGCAGGCAGGAGAGAGGGTGAGAGGAGGAGGAGGAGAAGGCACAGGCAGAAAGGGAGGAAGTAAGCAGGAGTCAGCTTAACCAAAAGACAATGCAGGAACACACAGAAATGCCAGGGAATCAAAAGGAAACGATGTGAGCAACTAGATGAAGCAAGAGGAAGGTCAATTCGATCTGACCTTGAAAACAACAGCAAAGAGGCTGGCACTGGTAGCCCCTTACTATCATGCAGTTAAACTTCCTGGCTGATATTTTTCGAGGGGCAAAGGAGGGTAAGCAATCTGCTCCCTCAGCACGTTGACAACAGCCAGGCACCTACCTGCTTTTTCTCAAGAATATACTCCACAGAGATGCAGGTTATCTCAGAAAACCTGTTGACATGTGCTAGAAAACAAGAACAAAACATTCACTTAAACCTCTTGTCAGGTTGCTTTCGAATGTGCAGTAGCACCTACAGGGAACCATACTCAATTGGCTGATATCTGTTAACCATGCTTAGATTTCCCCGGAGCTTATCTATGCTGTCAGGTAATGAACTGACATGACCACGCCAGCCTGCATCTGATTCCTGCTCTTAACAGCCTCAATGGAGCAAAGCTGGGAATGACAACATGGAAAACCAATGCAGAGAGATTATCTTCCCACCTTGCCATAAGGGACTGCACACTTTCTTCTGCCCCCATGGTGGATGGAAAGATGAGGATGCTCTTCACTTGGTAACAGCCACTTACTGTTATCTCTCACATACATTTTGTGGATAGTCTTCAGCATGCATTCAAGTTTTAAGGTATTTCCATGGGTCCCTTTCTGTCTTCAGGCATATTAACACAATGTGGGAATGACTTCTGTGAGGGGACAGCCGTGTTAGGGAGCTCCAGATCCAGCTGGATGGCTTCCCACGTATATTTTCAAAAAGGGGAAAGCAAGAGATTATTTATAATTGCCAAGCTTTCAGTGTTTCACCTTGAATGGCTTCAACATTCCCAAGCTTGGCATAGCTTGGCATTTCTTGTGAAGAATTGAAAGCAGAATGAAAACAATTAGTTCTGAAACCAGTTGGAACTTTTGCTGGGTTTTTACCTTGCTTGCCACAATTTTGGACTCAAGAGGCTCACATGTTCAAACATTTCTTGGTGTTTTTCAGTGCAAGCTGAAATCCATAAATTAGGAAATTGAAACAATAGGAGTTAGGAAAATAAAAGGAAAAGGATACCCCACCAAACTCCCTACATTTTGTAAACCTGAAGCATATACAAAAAGTACATGGGTGGAAAAGACTGCATGTTGTCCTAAAGAACAGAGGAAAGCAAAGTTTCCATGCTGATGTTCAGTTTGCAGAGAGCTTTCCCAAGCATAACCAATGCAATACAGCTCTAACATAGACACTAGTGGAAATTTTCCAAAGCACGTGAAACTACTGCATGAATTCCACCTAAAATTAGAGGGGTTTGTGCACCCTGGTGCCAGAGACACCTCTAGAAATTGTGCATCTGCTATGACTGACACCAGCAGAGCTGTGCTGTCTCTCCAAGGCAGTTGTAAAAAGTCAGGACCCTGCAGCTGGAGGGGGTGGTAGGGCAGGAGAGCAGAGACAGGTGGACAGTGATGCTACCCAGAGCTGTGTATTAGACAGTTGCTCACCAGAATTTCACTTGCTTCCCAAATTCTTTACTACCTCTTGCAGCAGCAGTTATTTCCTTTGGAAACGTGCTTTTTAAAGATCTTAGCAAGAAGTCAGTGTCTTGTGCATCCAGTTTCTCTATTTAGAGAGAACCTCATGGGTGTCAGGAGGTCTCTATCAGAAACTAATCACTTTACAATGTTCCACATGCTTTCAGGACCGATATCTATAAAGGTGCTGCATTCTTGTAGACAAGAAATTCTGCCTATTTTGTTGGGTGGTTGTTTAACTGGAAAGGTCTAGGCTTCACAAAGCTTGTATTTTCAGTCTGCAAAGATGTCAGTGCTTTCTATATAGCATTTTCACCATAGGGGATTTGCCTTATCCGGTCTTGAAGATAATGGGTGTGCACATACCAAACTGAGTGCAAATGGGACCATTTCCCAAGAGCTACACCCAGCACAGAACATGTGTTAGTCGGTTTCCTCTTTTGCCCATTACTTCATAATGGCAGGCAAGGAAAAGAAGAAGGGGGAAAAAATAGTCTTTAAAATGACAAAATGTCATTGTAAGATCATGAGGCTTTCAAGCAGATTGCAAAGGAAGATGACTAAAGCCATGAACAGTGAACAATTTTCTAGTAAAAAAATAAATCTGAATATTATGATACTATTCTATGGCTTCAATACCCACAAGAACAAATTATGATGTGCTACTTCTTGGAAACAATACATTATTTCCTGCTTTTATTCCCACTGTGGAAATCCTGTTGGCACCTAAAGGCCACAGTGTCGTCTCAGTGGTAATATCCCTTTGTCAATTACCTTAGAGAGGCCTTTTGTGGCCTGTCTTAGTTCAACATCAATACTTGCTTATCAGCAGAGCCAGACCCAGCTCAACTGGAGCAGGCACTATGGGGCAAAGAAATCGTGTCTAATCCTTGAATGCTACAGAGCCTTTTCCATCTGAAAGTCAGTTGAGTTGGCATACTGTTTCCATTTCTTATTTCCCTAGAGTATTGTGGTCTTTCCCACTGTGAGCAATAGCGACACTAATGCTTCCATTAAGGTTAATATTTACACACATGCCAAAGTAGCTCCTCCCGATTACATTAAAGAAAAGCAGGAGACAGCAGTACAAACTTGAGAATTTGTATAGATAAATGCTCTGCATGTTAAGTAGATGAAATTTTAAGAAGGAAGTAAGCAGGACTCTGAAGCCATCATCTTTTTCCTTCACAGTCTTGGATCTGACACAGTTCATGTTGTGTGCTTGTGAGACATGCTCTAAGTTCCCTGCAGTAACCATAGAAGTCCTGATTTCATGGTGATAAGAGTGAAAGCAGCACCAGACACGCTGTTAATAGAGCAGGGATTTCCTTCAGCTGAGAGACTCGTTGCTTTGAAGAGTGCTGATCTGAATAAAATCAAGAAGCTGGATATATTTAATATGTAGGGCCTGCCAATATGCATTAGGGCTCATCCAGATAAAAGATGCCTAAGGGACTGACAGCTCACAGGTTCTCAGAGGAAACTGCAGCAGCCTGCCCAGTGCTAATGGGTCTCCTGTTTGGATTATTATCACATGCTTTTCCTCATCCCTATGCCTTTTTCTTTCTACTGTATTTCAACTCTGTCACAACAGACTAGTTATTCAAAATGCAGATAAACAGAATATTTTGTTACTATAGAGCTAAATAGATATGTTGGGGTAAAAAAATGTGCTATGGCTCATGAAGGGGAAGAAACAATTCACTAAGAGTTCATAGAAGACACAAAATAGGTTATTATTAATTAAGTGATAATGATAAAAGGGATTTTCTTTGGAGCACAAATTGTATTATTTTTCATATGTTTATAAGACAAAAATGGATTGCATATTTCCAAATAACATAGCTTCAAACACAAACCTGCAATTCTTGCATCAATGCTTCTAACTTATTTTAAAATGCCACAAAAATCTGATTTCTTTCCTAAATGTTCTATGCTTCTGGGAGTTAAAACGTTTTCCTTCAAACATCCGAAGTCTTCTAAAACATTTGTAGTGCTAGTATAATACTCCATGTAAGTTTTCCTGCTGTTTGCATCCACCCCTTTTCTCCCACTTGCCCCATTCCAGGTACCACCATATCTCAGTTCCCCAGATTTTTTCCCATATGGCAAGGAACCCCTTATAACACTTGAGATATACTTAACCTGATCGTGTGAACACCAGATACCTTGAGAAATAAAGGCTGTAATTTGCCTTTGTACAGGAATGTACTCATTTGTTTTCTAACCGTATGTGCCCATTTCATGTAGTAGCACTTACTACAAAGAGAAGAACAGCTGAAAATTTGAGCACACTTACTGATTTATTTTGATGATGGAAGAGAAAGACAATGTTTTATGGTACTAGTGAAGATTTCTGACACGATGGTAAGACAGTTTGATGCCATGTGATATGGAAGTGGAAGGAGATTGAATGGCTAGACTATTCTCCCCAAAGAGGCAGAGAAAACGGGGTTGGTAGACCATCACCTGGAGCAATGTAGGGGTCTAGCTGGCTATGTCTGTCTCAAGCTCTGTGACGACCAACCCAAACTGTGTTGGGTATTTGTAGGAGACATTTTTCTTCATTTTTTACATGTTTACTATTGATTTCATGGAGACATATGAAAAGCTGTGTGGGTTTGTCTCAAGCTCTGTGACGACCAACCCAAACTGTGTTGGGTATTTGTAGGAGACATTTTTCTTCATTTTTTTACATGTTTACTATTGATTGCATGGAGACGTATGAAAAGCTCTGTGGGTTTGTGTAATGCATTCTTTTTGCTTGCACTTCTGATCCCAGCAAGGATTGCAATCTACTCTCCCAGAGCTAGACTGAGCATCCCAGTCTTTGCACTGTTGCCAGTGCCTGCCTCCCAGCTGCAACCTCACAAGTGTGCATGACATCCTGCTCCAGCATGGTTGCAGATTGGAGCTGCAAGCCAGATACATTTGTGGTGCCAGCAGGAGCCTGTGCAGGAGAGTCAGGGGTCAGGTATTCCAATTCCTTAATAAAGCATCTGGCCAGGTTTCAAATGCCATTTATCTGTCAGCATCATAGGGATGCTGTGTTGACAGAGTTGCATCACTAGAGATACAGTGCTAAAACTAGGAAGTATGTATTAAAAGACTAATAATTATTTCCCTATTTTATTTCACTGTTCTTTATCAAGTTGTCTTCTTTCCTGGTTCCTGTCTGCTTGCTTATCCAGACTTTGCATTCAAGCTGCACAGTGTAGGAGCCCTCTATAATTGGACACAAACACCAGAAACTATGTTTAGGCAAAAAGCATCAGAAAATATTATACATGAGTGTGGGAACTGGAACATGAGTGTGGGAATTGGACAAAGTCCTGAGAGAGTAGACTAGTGGGCTGCGCCTAGGTACAGAAATAAAGCACAGTATGATTTTAACAGAGCCCTCTGCCATCAGCTAGGGGAAAGGTCAATCAATGTCAGCGCCTTGGTGTCCTCATTTGAGAAGACAAACTTTATTTCATAGGGTGCAGAGCTATCATAAGGGTCAGCTCACATGCTGCAGTACTGAACCAAACATGAGCACCTTCAAGATCTATGGTTCCATTGCTGATCAATAGCTGAATCACAAAGCTTTTAAGGATTACAAAATTGGCCAGCCTTTTTTAAGAACCCAACCACCAAGCCTTTCAAGGGCTGATGACTATGTAGCCACCATGAGTGGGGAAAGAAAAAAGCTTTTTTTGAGGAATAAATGTGACTTTTGGAACAATATTGTAACTGGGAATGCGAAGGATTGATCTGCACAGCTAGTTTAGTTTCTCCTTCTCCCATACTCACAAAACTTCTTTCCTGAAGGAGAGAAGTAAGAGAAGCACAGAGAACATTCAACAGCTCTGAAGCTGGATATCCCAAGCAGGGTACAGTGGAACTCGAGCACATGTATTGTCATGAGCTCTTGCTGGGTACACACACAAGTACAGTGGGACTAACTGGTTACAGAGCATGAGCATTGCAGCAGGCAGAACAGAAACAGGGACATCCTACAAACCTCAGGCAGAAGTTACCCGAAAGCCACACTGGGGCCTCCCTTTCTGTATTTGTGTCCTGACTAGCAGGACAGCTAGGCAGTTGCTATTTATGTATAATTATATGATGAGTTAGCTAACGATAAAAGCAGCATTACTAAGTATTCCTATTCCTCTCTGGGACAACGTGTATTTGATCAGAGCTAAAAAGCCCCATGTTACTGAAGAAAATAAGATGTGCCCAAGGGTGAACTGTAAGATCCAGCTGGAGTCCAAAACAAACTCAACAGAGCTCTGACTAATAGCTAGCGAGCTGCCTTGCTCTGCTGGGTTTATTTTCAGCTCTTGCCCAGACCAAGTGCCTGAGCCCTCAGGTTCATAAAGGCCAATGGGTTTAAAACTTTGCATGTTGAAACTGGCCACTGCATCACTTCGTCATCCCTCTGCAGTCACAAAACTGGTTAAAAAACCCAACCCAACCAACCTCAGGGCACAGGTTCTTAGCTTCAAGATTTCAGAGGTGGCCATGGATGGCAAGGTGTTAACTACAGAAGGCTGAGGAAGTATGTTTATTCCCTGCAGCTTCACACAGAGCTATGCACTCAAGGAAGCCTGGCCTCCCCCTGTTAAGATGGTAAGCCGAATTCTGCCTGTGCTTATACTTATATATTCAGTGTTTTCTGCAGGCTTGAGCTGAAGCGCAGATCTGATATTCCTGTATGTTTCAGTAGGACAGTCAGTGCATTAAAACACAAAAAACATTATTCTCTGTTTCAAGAATGCACATGAAAGGAAACCAGTGTTACTTTTTTTTTTTGTTTGTGACTAGGAAGACCAGTTGCTTTCTCTATATTTTTTCCTTACAGTTCTTTTACTTTGAGCAAGTCATTTGACTACTTTGTGCCTTAACATGTCTGATTCTATAACGATATTTCTGTTAAATAAAGCATGGAAAGGCTAAACCAGGTCAAGTTTGAGAGATACTGAGATGCATGGTGATGTAAATACAGATTGTAGAGGTATTCTATAAAATAAAAAGTAAGCATAGCAGCTGTTTAAAAATAAATCTACCTGAAAACTGTATTACTTTTTAGCGTGGAAGAATATACAGAGTTCTCAGCTCAAATGAGAGCTCCTGGGGTCACCAGAGTCAAGTTTCAGAGCTGATCACTGCAAAAACTGTAGTGGATACCCAGAAGATGTTATTTATGTAAGAAAGTAGTTTTTGGGTGATGTTTTATAAATAAGCCAGGTTAGACACAAGGATCTCTGTCTCCTTTCCTATCTACTCCAATTCAAACCAGTATTCAAACATGACCCAGTGATAGGATTATGAAAATCTGGTTTCATCACTGGACTCTATCAAACTAGTGGATCACCTTCACACATTGGTGATAGTTCCTGCACATCCACATGTATGTTCCTCAGAGCTGCAGAAAGAACCCTAGATAAATCACTTCATATGGGAATTCACATGTAAAACCAGGGCAAGAGAGGGTCATACTGTGAGCACTAATAATAATGCATGATAAATATGTAAATATCCTTCGATATTATCAGCTTAATCACTTCCTCTCTTCTTGCTTCATCTCTTCATTGTTTGTACCTCATTCCTGAAAGAGGATGATTGCTTTGGATCTCTTCAATTACTACTAAAGCACTGCAGAGGACTTGTGAAAAATCGAACAGGTTTGAAGACAGGGATCATTGAGCTTGGCCTCCCACATAGTTCAGCTTGTGTAGTTTCTCCCAACAACTCCTGCCCTGAGTTTCTCATTTCTGATTGAAAAACTTGCTCCAAGGCTATTATGTGAATACTCATTGGTGTGGTCCAAACCAGCCCTGTATCACCAGTGCATTGCCACTGCAGCACGAGCAGAGCAGCAGCACCCTGAAAGCCTGAGTGGAGGAAATAGCATTTGGTCTGGCTGAGACAAACCCTCAACTTCAGCAGAGACTGCATGACCATATGATACCCCAAAACAAAGACACTTGCTTAAGAAGAGCTCAGATGTTCACCCTGTAAGGCAGCCACTGTCTCCTGGGCAGCTAGATCTTGAGCAGCAGTTGCTGCCAGTGCATCATCTGCAGGGCTAGTCAGTGGCTGGCAGCATTCCTGGGCTGATGTAAATTCACCTGAGCTGATTCTACAGTTTGTGCTACCCTGAAGGTTGAAGAAGAAACATTGCCAAGTGATACAGGAGATAGCAGCTTGTTTGTCAGCCCTGGCCCTGCCCTCCCTCTGCCTGTTTGTCACTGAGCCTCACAGCAGAGCCCATCCCCTGGGGCTGCTGCCAGCCACAGCCCACCAAGCATTCTTTGAAAGCAAGCAGCAGCGAGGTGCAGGCTTCAATCAAATTGATGGTCTTTGCTGGCATCTCTGTGCAATCACAGCACCGGCCTGGTGCCCCTTAATACTAATGAAGCAGCAGCAGGAACCTACTGGCTAGAGAAACTGTGGTGAAAAAATGAGTTAGTAACTGAGTATTCACACCTAGTAAGTATAACAACTGCTCTGTCTTAGCAAAGAAACGAGAGTTTTGTTGAGAGGAAGCACAGAACCCACTGTTAATTAAAATGGACACCCTGGCTGTATTTTGGGTTTCAGAAATGATCTTTAGAGGCTCACCAAGATTTATTGCTGATGATTATTCCACCTCCTGCACCAGCTTCTAACCCTGACCATGTCATGAAACAAGTATGTGCTATGGTCTCTTTAAAAAGGCAGAGCTTTTCTTACCTGCCCATAGTCCTTGATGCTCTACCTTTAAGCATAAACGCATGCCTAGGAAGTTAGACAGCTAAAGAGTGTATTCATTCTTCACCACCTACTCTGCTCTGGGAAAATATACTGGTCTCACAGCATCACATGAAGCCAACCAGCTACTGCTTCTATTAGTCCAAGGTGTGGGAGGCTCTGGAGAAAGTTGCAGTTGTAGATGCCTCACTAAGATTTAAACCCTGTAGGTGTCCTCTCTGTTTTCAAGCCAGGGGACAACTACCTCAGAACTACCCCAGGGTCCTTAGTAGATCACAGCCATCTAATGACCAGATGGAAAGGACTGACAGATGCAGAGCTGAAGGTGTAGGTTCTTCTGAACAGAAGCATTAAGGTCTTCTCAGCCATGGCTATATGGGAGGAATTACAGCTTGGGGAGACATATGGAGCCATGCTAAGAATGGTCCAGTTGAAAACCTTTTATTTGTAGGTGTAGATTGAAAACCTGTCTGCTCATTTTAAAGAAATTTTGCCATTTCAATATAGTTTTTGCTCCAAAACAGTACAATAAATATTCCAAAATTACTTGTAACGTTTACATGTCACATGTTGTATCCAATATCCCATTCATTCATAGGCTTTCTTTTCCAAACAAATTTTCAAAGATGGCATTTCCAGAGCCCATCTCACAGCTAACGAACTGTGGTCTTTCAATGGATACATGCACCGAAATGTTGCTGGCTGATTATTTCTAATAGTGGGGTTGAAAAAGCATCATATATCACAAGTTTGCAGCATGTTACTGTTACTATTTATTTCACACAACCGAAGCCAGCCACAAAACTTTTCTCTCCAAAAGATGAAATGCCATAGCTATGCAGAAGCTCATGACATATCTTCCTCTGATTATTGCATTACTTTTACTGGAACATTTACCAACGTCCAATATTGTGTGCAAATCAGCAGAACAGGAAAACTATGCTATTTTTTTAAGTGGCAACTATCTCAGAAAGCAGAGAGTCAATTCCTTCCCTTCCAGCTCAAGCAAAATTCTCATCAACTTCAATGGGATTCTCACTGAAACAGAAAAAGTTTGGGGTTTGGATCTGATACCTCTCTCTTGCTGACTGCAGTGGAAGGGAGAGGATTTTGCACAGCTGTGGGAGATGCCATCTAGTGACCTTAGAAGATCTGTGACTGCCCTGGGTAACTGAAGGCACCATCCTGCTCTTCCTGTGGGTTGTTTCTAGGGAGGGGACAATAACTATGCAGTCTGACAGTGGGGCTCGGCAGAAGAGGTGTCACTTTCTTTCAAGACAGAGGCATGACATGTAAAGCCAGAGGCTCGTGACCGGTGACCAAGAGTCAGAGACATCAAAGAATCTTCCTGGGAAAAGCCTCCCTTCACATTAATAGGGATTGTCAGTTCTAGCTCTTGACAGTCTTCTTGTGTTTCTTAGGAGCTGGCACACTAAATGGCCTCAAGAAACTCTCATACATGAAACTGCCCCTGTGGGGAACAGCAAGGGAAACCCTGACTGAAAGGCTCTGTTGAAATATTAAGATTGCCCAGAGTAAACCAAGGTAACCTTCATGTTAATTCCTGTCAGCCTCTTTCAGTTTTATTATGAAACAGTCCCCCCGCCCCTCACCTCGCCTACTCCTCTCTCTCCTGTTAAAAGAAACTTCACATAGCTGCTGAAGTAAGAAAGCCTGCCCGCAAGATTAACTAAATACACAGAGGCCTATTTTAGATAGATGCATCAAGCTAAATACTGCAGCCTTGAGCTGCTGGAGGGAATGCAGCATTTCATCCAACCCCTCTCACCAAAGCACATTAATGCTTCAGCAACTAGAAGGGAAATACAGGCACTAAGACTCATCTTTAAGCAGCAAACCCCAAAACTTCGGGGTTAAAAAAAGAATAAATGCTTCCTAACTTGTCACATTCTTTGGTTTTGCCAAGCCCACTTCAGAAAACAGACGGGTGCTGAGTGTGTTTCCCTGCCCACGTGCGTGTCCGCCGTCCCTGGCAGCTGCCTGTGATGGGCACAGTGCATCAGAGGTACATGTAGTGACTCAGAAACACCCACTCCATCACCTCTGGGACCATGTGATCATTCTTTATCCTAAATCTCCAATTTTTTTGTTCACTGCACTACAGCAGTGGCTATAAACAACTGCGCTGTGCTGATAAGCTGAATACTCCTGATAAGCTGAGAATACTCCTGATTTCTTGACTTCTTTCTCTGAGAAGGATCTATATTTTCTAGCATCTTCCTCTAGAGTTTATCAGCTTGTTCTGTAGAGTCAAGCAAAAGCGTTTCTGCAGCTAAGAAAGTCTTTGACATATTCCTAGGCTGTAATGTTCTACAGGGCTGTTCAGCCTTACGCTAAACCCAGATTAAAGCGGACGAGGAAGATGACAGTGTAACGGATATGTTCATTGTATTATTCAAAAGAAGGCAATCACACAGGGCCGAGATCCTCTATATTAAAAGTAATACATTTGATCTAAAGAAGGAGTGTTACTATATTTTAAACAACAGATTTTAAAGGTCTGAATCATCTTGGAGCTGAATGTTCTGCTGCTATTGGTTTTGCTTTTCTAAGAGTCCTATGTAAATATGCTTGTGTTTGCTTATGAAGTTAATTTAGTGCTGGTGGAAGTCTATCAGTCTTTTTAGATTAAAAATGTTTTGTATTTGCTATATAAGAGGTATGGCATAAACATTTCTGGCTGGGTTTTTTCCACCAAGCTTGGAAGTCCTGAGTCCCAATGGAATGGAACTTTCTCCATTCACTTGGATGGGAATGATGCGTCAGTTAACCTCTTACTCTGCTCCAAGTAACGTGAATGGTTTTAGCTATCACTTTTACCAAAAAGTGGCTTATTAGTATTTTTTCTTAACAACCTTGTGGTTTTTAAAGGCCTAGACCCAACAAGTTAAAAAATATTTCCTTCTGTGTTTATGCCATTGCCAATTAAACATAAAATTACATTAAGTAGAGCTTGAGGTAACATTTTGGACTCCAGAGACCTGAACAAAGAGTCATTTCAAACCATGAAGAGCTGGCTGAAGAGACTGTTTGCCATCTTCTAAAAGGAGTTGGTATGTGTGTGTTTGTTCCTGTGTATGAGAAAAAACAGGGAAGCCCATGCTTTTCCATGCTTCTTTCCCAGTTGAAGTGACCTGAAGTCAATAGTCCCAGTTTCAGGAAGCCTGGAAAAGGGGTCTTACCTACCCCATCCAATCTGCTTTGTTTCCCCCTTCATGATAGCCCACCACAGGCCACCCTGGAAAGCAAATGATCTTTTCTTCCCCTTCTTGTCACTCTGCTGGCAATGCAGAATTCAGCCCTTTGCAACAAGAATGCTGTCACCAGGACCAAAGATCATTTCCACCCCAAAGGCCGCACCACAGACTCTTTCTCCTACTTTTCCAAGGCCATCTCATTATTTTTTCCCATTTATGAGCAGAGTCTAAATTACAAGCATGTGCCCTGGGCTACCTTTCCTGTGGCCAGTGTAGTCTGCTAGTGGCAGCAAAGTCATACTGCACACTTGTTTTAGTGCTTGATCTGCCCAGACATGGTAGGATGATTTCTCATTAAACAGACAATGGACAAGTGTCTGGAACCCGACAGCCATTAATACAGATATCATTAGTTCTGCATAATTGCTTAATTTTCCTTAATAACCATGTCATAAATATATATAAGTCGACAGTACTGAACTGGTAACAGATCTGCTACAACTGCTAATCAGATCTCTGTTGCTTGTCAGCATTCAAGAAAAATTCCATTACATTTTCTATCTCTAGATGAGATACAAGAATACCATGATAAACCATGAAAGATGTGAAGAAGTGAAAAATTACACAGAATGGATAGCAAGTCTTCCTCACTGCTTAAACAGAAAGAAAACCATTTTATCCAACAAATAACAATCATATCTAGAAATTGGAAGGTTTCTATTTGGTCTTAGCAAGTCTGTTTGAAAACTTATGATCCAGTTCTTTGTATATCTCTGGGACACAAGCCAGCCAAAAACATGGAGGCCTGAGAGGAGAAGAGAAACACTGGAATGAGCAAGAGGGAAGGTTACAGGAAGCAGAGCAGTGACGTTTGAAAGAAAATGATCTTACAAGAGCTCTGAAAATGCCCTGAGTGTTTTGTTTGACATTTTGAGTTAGCAGTTTCACCTACCCACAGATTATCAGATCAAGCCACTGCACCTTTACCAGATATTAATTGTATCTGGGCCAGGGCAAGTCCTTGCTATCTCCATCCTTGAATTCTGGCTTATTTGCTTAGCTATTAAAGTGTCAAGAAAGGCATTTTTAGCCTAAAAAAATAAAAAACCCCAAAAAGAATAAAATATCCTAAAGTGAGGCATTCTGGAGAATTTCCAGGCTCACTAAAAAGTGATCCTAAACCCCTATAGACAAAGCAGCATCCTCTGAAGGGAGAATGCCACAATACAATACACCAGTCACTGTGCAAAAAGAACTCATACTTTTTTCTCTTTTTTTTTTTAAATTTAAAAAATATTAAAAGAAAAGAGATATTGTTCTCTTTTATAGGCAGAAAGTGCAACATAAATGACATAAATACAGGGAAATTTTGAAATGCAGAATGAGATTTGCAAGGTGGAAGAAGCCTGAATTAAATGTCAAAATTAAAGTGACAACCTTTATTACAGAGGAGTTGTGAAAGTTATGGGCATTATGCTTCAGTCCTCTAGTGTAGAATTTGTAATATTACAAATCTCAGAAGAGTACCTGCTCACACATCAAATCTCCCCCTCCAAACAAGTGGAGGGCAACAGCGGGGAGCCAGTACCATTTCTGCCCTTTCTGGGGGAGGAAAGATGATGCAGAGAACACTGTGGCTAGTTTGCTGTTATTAGCATTAACACCAATAAAGAGCATAAGTTTTGCAACCCATCATGCCCCATATTACTAGAGTACAAAACATCCCAGCCTCCACCCAAGAAAATTATATCATTGCATGAATTAATCATCTGGGCAATTAACAGCAAAAGAGACCTCAGGTTTCCAGCACAGTCTCTGGCACCAGTGAATTGCCAATGACGTAAGCTTCCCTGGGAATACGCTGGCGTTTTGCCCATTCCTGAGCCATGGTGTTGACTCTGAGGGCAGAAGCAAACAATGTAGTCACCCAACTGGTGATAAAAGCTGTGAGCCAATGCCAGGTTACTGCTGCTGCAGCATCAGAGGGATGCTGCTCCTGCCAAAGCCCACTATGTGCCTGTCCCAAGGAAGATGAGTATCCCAAAACAGGCAAGTATAAATGGCTTCCACTGATGTGCAGAGGGATGGCCTCTCCAGGCAGACTGAGTATCTGTCTCCTTTTTAGTAAGGAGAGGGTCCTGCTCTGCATCTGGAATTTATGCAGCATATTGCAGTATGTGTATAAGCAGATTATTTAGTTATCCCTCTGTCCCTGGGGCAGAAACGGGAGAGAAGTTAATTTTGAGATGGCCACACTCGTTTTGCATCATTTCTTAGCTCACTCTGTTGCTGTGAGCACTTTGAAAGTTGGAGTCAAATTCAACTATGAGCATGTTTTTTCTACGAGGAGCTGAAGGACAGGGAAGGCATGAGAAACCAAGCCCTGTCTTAGACCTGTTTTTCAGTCAGCTATTTCAGGTGAGACAAGGAGATGAGGAGAGCATGGCTCTATCCTGCAGGAATCTGCAGCACATTCCCTTTGAGTTTTCCATCACCTAATACAAATATCCTCTGTAAGGTGGAGCCTTTCTGTACTTGTGCCCCATGAGTGCCCCTTTGGTCTCTCTTGGGGCACCTGCACAAGCTGTGAGGGGTCAGCCTCAGCCCACCATTCCCAGCAGCACATCCCAGAGACTTCAGAAGAGCATGGAGGTGGTCTCTGATGGGCATATCAGTCAGGTTTGTATTTTCCCATCTTCAGGCCATGTTGAGAAAACCACAGAAAAGAAATAAATTTGGGTAGGAGAAAGTTGACCCTCGATGTAAGAAATTTGGTGTCGGGGAAGCAGGAGAACTTATTTGGCAAACAGGTTTGGTTAACCTAAGACAAGCCATTTTGTTGCTTTTCCCTGTGGGGCTTTCTGCCTTACTGCTCTTTTCGGAGGAAGCCTCTGGCTATTGCTTTCTCAGATCACAGAATAAGCATATCTCCCTCAGCACTCATAAGAGTTAGTTTCCAACTGAGATGAGATATCCACAGGTGAGCAACACTGTGTCAATAACACTTTCCTCTGGATCCTAGCTTAAAAAGAATGAGGTGGTGAAAGCACATGAGAAGTAGCTATAACTGTTAATGCCTTACAAGGAACTGTGATCCCACTCAGGTTAGTGACTAATATGACCCAGCTTGGGACAGTCTTGTTTTAAAGGCTTGCAAAGATGTAAGCTGCGGAAGGGCAATTACAGCATCATCACTGCAAACAACATTCCCTGTCTACATGGCTTAATACCACTTGTCACATTTGTAATCCAGCTTCCCCTATCTGCCTTGTCTGTTTAGCAGTCACTTGTTATCAGAGCAAAGGCAGTGAAACAAAAGGAAGGGCAGAGGCTAATTTGCTTGATGTGCTCCTGCTTTTCTAGATAACATTAATCTGTGGGCTCTAAGCTGATCCTCAGAGGCGCTCACCCTTTCTTCGCATCATTAAAAGGGAGATAGGAAATCTGTGGAAGCAACTCCATAGGTTATCACTCAAGCAGCATGCAAACAGGAGGGCTTGATCATCAGTTCTTCTGACCAGTCAGATAACCTGTCCTGATTCCCCCCTTTGTTTTCCAGGTGTAGCTGGCTCAGCAGGCAGGATTAATATGCTTTCCTACTCACTTGCACTCTCCATGTTAGAGAATGTGATTACACAGATTGCTTGCAATTTATCTCCACCTGCCATGACTAATGCTCCATTCTGACCTCCTCTTTTGCATTTTAACATCTCACTGCAGGTCCGATACATACACAAACAGATGCACACACACTTGCTCTTTTTTGATGGCAAACAGCTCGCTAAGAGCTTCAGCATTTCCATTTTTAACCAAACCAGAAAGCACAACTGTTTTCCCCATGCTGCCCATGAAGCAGTTTCTCCCTTTTCACTCCTCTCATTACATTTATAATGAATAGGCTTCCTACACTGCTGCTTTATCCACATAAAACACAGGCATCTCTGTACAGACACGCACAATGAACATGCAATGTTATAAACCCCTGCAGCACATATAAAGACAAAGGCACACGCTACATGCACTGAGCAAGTGCCACCACACGCATTCCTGTTCCCTCCAAACCCTGCGGGAAAACATTGCCTGCAGAGTGCTTTCCTATAAAAAAACCCAGCCTTGCGGCACAGGGTCAGTACATGAATCTGGCAAATCCTGTTCCCACTCACTCCCTTACCTTTCCTTAGTCTGCTAATTCAGGGGCCCTGGACTGAGTTGCTTTCTCTCCTGCACACAAACTGCCAGTCCCTCCTGCTTCACATTCACAGCACACTAGCAGGATTCACCGTCATCCCATTCTGCTGGATCTTTATCGCCCTATTGGCCAAAGCCAGACAGTAAATTCAATTAGGCTCCTCCTTATAACTATATTATCACAGGAACAGGATGAATAATTTAGTAAAACAACAAGGGTGTGCAGGCTCTGGTGTCACAGACTTCACCCTCACTGGCAGGCTTTTATCAAAAGAGGCGGGTAAAGAAACCAGAATCTGTCACTCTCCTGAAAAGCAGACCTTAGATTACCCACTTGTATTTCCCATTTCATCCCTCTTGTCCTCCTCCCTCTAAAGCCAAGGCATTCCCTTTTCACTGTTGTACATACATCCCCAGCCCACCACAGTATTTCCCTAGTGAATGGTCATTACCGTCTCGGTGGATGCCGAGATTTCTGTCCAGGCAAAGCAATACCGCAGCACTTCAAACACTTCGCCTCTTCCCTGAATGCAAGGTGTGAGAAAAGAATAAAACCATTCTACAGAAGGGAGTGACAAGACAAGCAGATCACAAGGAAATGGGAGAGTCTGCTTTGTATCATGACATCTTCTGTTCAGCAACTGCGCTGTCATCCTGTCAGTTCAGTCATCCAAAGGATGCAAGTACATGGTTTGCGCTGCTTGGGGACTGTGATTTCACATGCCTGCTGTAGGAGTTTGAATCCCCACATCAAAAAAACACACCAAACCAACAGTTTTCCCCCAGACCAAATGACTAAGCTGTTCTGGTTTGCCTTTTTTTTTTTCTCCTGACCAGAAATTTGTAGTGACATCTAACTACGCCTGTATTTTCCAAGAAGCACTTTTCCCAAAATGAACAAAATGAACATTGCTCTTTTTCCTCAACTTCTGCTTTGTTTGAAGAGTTACAGAGCACTGCAGCTTCTCTTAACAGGGTCGCCATCATCTAAATCAAGCCCCAGACCACCTCATTTGCCTGCTACAACCTCATTTTTATTATTGGACCAGTGCTGAAAGCGGAGGAGCTCAGTGGGACAACCCCTCCCACCCCCAGATCAGACCAAGCAGCCAGAAGAGTTTTTAATGACCATTCACAGCAATACTGAAAGCTATTGCAAATACGTGTTCATGGGTACAGTATATACAAACAGCCACATCATTCCACCATAACTGAAAAATACGCAGGATGAAGAAGCCATTCTTCTTCCCTTAGAGGAGCCTGCAACCCACAAAGTCCAATAACATCCTTTGCAGTCTGCTTCCCCGCCCCATATTTACTCAGCAGAGTCTATACACACACTATCATAATAACGTGAGGTTCAAATTTGCACTACTGCCCAAACTCCTTCGAGCAACTCCTACACCAGCTCTCCGTTTGGCTCCTCTCCCAGGACTGCCTGGTTCTAAAGGCAGTAGGGACATGATGCTGAAGTCAAGTACCAGCATAGCTACAAAGGCAGACCACCACTGACCAGAAGATTTCCTAAAGGCAATGTCTTTCTTTAGGCACTGCTTTCATGGTGAAGGACTAGCAGGAGACTGGGACAACATGTGGCTATTGCCACCTTCTTAATTGCTGGGCTGTCTTTACTCTGCCAAAGCCCCAGTGCAGAATAGGGCATGGGAATTGTGGATGTTATTGCCTTTTCCACCAAGTTCAAAGTGATCTAAGGGGAGAAAAAGTCTCAACCAAATTGTTGTCTTTTCTGTTACGGATTTCTCTACCACAGAATGGGACAAAACTGCCCTCCTGTTCCTGGAGATGCTTCTCTTTTGAGTCCTCCTCCTCTGTCCCTGGCAGCCATCCAAACTTTTAAGAGCTTTTGTGTTAAAGGAAACCTTGAATTATGCACTTGGGGACATCTTCAGAGCAATTAAATTAAGCCATGTGGCAAGTTGCCCAATGTCACTACCAAAACTCAGGATATTTTAGCATCATTTACTGAAGAGTTTTTACATGATGCTTACTTAAATCACAAAGAGATCAAATTAGGCTGTTGCCATGACAACTAGAGAATCTGCTTAAAGTTCAGGAGATGCTGGGGAGGGGGAAGAGCTCTTCACAGGAGACCTCCGCATCATGAATATGGCCCTTGGTTATCAAATCCCTTTCAAGTTAATTCCTAGCATCAAAGCCTCTCTGAGAAAGGATTTAATAATTGAGAGCAAAGCTTTGGCACAAACCAACTCTCCCAGTATGAATGTGAATTTATTTCTGGTAAGAGGTGCTCAGCCGAAGGGTGCACAGAGCAATCACAGAAGTGGCAGCAGTAGTACATAAACACACGAGGCAGAGTGGGATACGTGGCAGGAGGCTTCACTGCAGACAAGCACTGAATAGAAAGGCAGATCATGACTCCGTGATGCAATAAAGGTGAATGAGAACATTCACGGAGTAGATGAGGAGGGAGAGAAGGAAGCAGGGTCCCCGCTTGTGCTCCTGGAAACCCTATGCAGGTTGGAATAAGCTGAGCAAAGTCTTCTGCCAACCCCAAGAAATGAATTAAAGCAAGTTAGAGACCAAAATGGCAAGACAAAAAGAAGGATCAGTGGTGTCAGAAGAAGCTGACGGACTGAGCAAATGAAATATAGGCTACTAGAGTTCTTTTTCAGGAATTAAATCCTTGGTAGAATTGTTGAATATTTTCCATCAAAGCTGGTTCTCTGTGTACTTTTTTTTTTTCCAGCTGACCACTTTTTCTGTTACAAGCCTTCTAAGAGAATCATTATTTTAGTTGAAACTTTTCAGTGAAGTCTTTTTGTTCTCAATTGAAATATCTGAGCTATTTTTGGATTAAAATAAAGAATGTTTCTTTGGAAAAAATTCAGGAAGCTTTGTAGTTTATGTGGAAGATCTCTCCTTCCTCATAATTATTTTCAACTAGAGTATTTACTGCCATTGGAAGCTTTGGTGTTCTCCTTTGAAATGATGCCTCACTGGGTGCAAGCCCCTTGTGGAGGTTAGGAACAATAAGGGGGGGAACATACTCAAAATTAGAGAAAACGAAACACGCAGGCAAATGGAGTAAACTGTGAAAGTTTCTCCCTCTCCCTCTTCCTGCCCAGATGAAAGGAACTGTGTGTAGTGATGAAAACAAGAAGCAACTGGCAAATTTAGGGAGAAATATGTGATTGTACTGTTGTGAGTGTTATACTCCAAGCAGGATACTTACCAAAGCAAAAGCATACATACTACAGGGATCTGGAAGTTTAAGAAATTGTGAAAAAAGCCACTAATAACAAATATGCATTTTAAGTATATAAATACCCCCTTATTTGATGTCCTGTTCAGCCTCTGAGTCCCAAGACTGATTGTCAGTCTGCTTTATTTGAGACATTATGGCAGTATTTCCTCACCTTGAGTTGGAGGTGTTGATCTTCCAATGGGGTCTTCTTCCTTGTGCCTGGGTAACACTTTTAGAGGTTGATGATAGTGTCTAACCTCTGATGGGTTGGAACTGGATAGAAAACAAGTCTTTAATTGGTTATTGATTTACAAATGAGATTCCTTGCTCTCCCCGGCTATTTTGCCAAAGCTTCGTAAAAAGCATTTATTAGCTTACAGCATTGTAGCACTGAGGGTAGGACAGGCTGTACACAAGCCATGTAGACTTGTTTTGGACCCAGAATAAATGGCAGAGATGAGAGGTTGAAATGAGCATTTTTTCACACTGAATATATTGCAACACCCTTTTTAACAGCTGTAAGTTTGGCAAACATGTTCTTGGGATGGCGTAACAGCAGCAGAGGCATTCAAGTGGCAGGTTCTACAGAAATAATCTGAGGAATAGAGGACAAGCTGAGAAAGAAGGAAAGGGTGATGCATAGCAGAAAAGGAAAAGGCTCCTTAGAAGTGTCTGAGATTCTATTTTCTGAAGTGAGATGCCTTTGGGACAAACTGCATTTTACTTAGTTAGACTGATTATCCTGGGGCAACAATGCTAGTGCATATGTGTCCGGTGGACTTTAAGAAGTAAATTACCATCCCACTGAAAACATGTTTCAGTGTCACAGATGTGCTCCTAATTAAATGTTCATTCTTCAACAATAGTGACTTGTTATTTTAATAAACCTGGTTTTTGGTGGGTTTTTTTAAGACCAAGCTAGGTATCACATCTTAATCTAGGAAAAAAACTGAACAATTTTTCTACTGGCATTCTTTACTTTCTTCAGTAAGTAAAAGTGAAGGGTTTATAAAGCAACTCTCACTAGGAGCAGCTGGGGGAACTGGGGTTGTTTAACCTGGAGAAAAGGAGGCTCAGGGGAGACCTTATCGCACTTTACAACTACCTGAAAGAAGGTTGTAGCAAGGGGGGTGTCAGTCTCTTCTTCCAAGTAACAAGAGAATAGGACAAGAGGAAATGGCCTCAAGTTGTTCCACGTAAGGTTTAGATCGGATATCAGGAAAAATTTCTTCACCAAAAGGCCTGTCAAGCACTGGAAAAAACTGCCCAGGGAAGTGGTTGAGTCACCATCCCTAGAGGTATTTAAAAGATGTGTAGATGTGGAACTTAGGAATATCGTTTGGTGATAGACTTGCCAGTGAGAAGTTAACAGTTGGACTCGATGATCTTAAAGATCTTTTCCAACCTAAGCAATTATCTGATTCTGTGATTCAGTAACATTTTTCTATAATTAGTTTATCAGTTGCAGTGACTTCTGCTTTTTTGTTTGTTTGCTTTCTTAAATTAGAAAACCCTACTTAACCTTCCAGAGTTTTTAGCCCTTTTGACTGCCAGGGAGAACATCTCACTCAAGTTCTGAGGCTAAACATCACGTTTAGAAAGGGCAGCTGAGCTGAATTTTAGTTTGTCTTTCTTTAAGACGAGGGGCACTGCTCAATCTCACAGTCTGGCTATAATGCTACAGGTAAGCTCTGTGCACTGAACAAATCTTGTTTATACTTCACTTATTCCCACTCAAGAATCGATCTAGCAGTGCCAAAGGATTCATGTTAGAGAGAAACTCATGTAAAATTAAAGCAGGATCCTCACCTTCAGCAGACAATCATCTAAAAAGGACCAGTGCAGATGACCTATTGCAATGGAGTAGCTCAGGACAGCCAAAAGCTGATTTGGCCAGTTGGTTTGCTAGAAATAATCTGCTTCTTCAGCTGCCTCCATGATCCCAAATCCTCCTCCTCCTCTCTTCTCTGGTTGCCAGGCAACTACAGAAAGGACCAGAGAGCATGCTGGAGGAAACCACCCTGTACAGCACTGTGTGGGTCTGGGTTTTCTTTCCTAGAAATACTCAAGGGCAAAGCGGCCTTGGCTTCAGAGGCAATGTCTCTCTGTGAAGCATTGCTTTGCATGAACATCGGTTGTGTGGCAAGTGATGTATATTCATAATACCAAAATAAATGCCTTTGCAGACTCCAGGCTTGCTTCTGGGGCTCAGCTGTTCTCCATCAATTCCACTGATCAATCATTTAAGGAGCTCAAGCATGGAAATCACCAGCAGGAGATTTCACAATACCAGATACCCCATATAGTTGTTGCAGCATCTCTGAGGATCACCGCTGTAGCTGGCCATAGCCGTATGTTTACAACGCTGACTTAACAGTGTATCTCATGGGGCAAATGCAAAAGAAACACAATATTTTTGACCAGAAATCTGTTTGCTTATAAAAGCTCAGGCACTTTTGGATGAGGAGTAACTGAGATCAGCCACTAGAAAGTGAAATGGAAAGACCTATATTGGGCTCCATGAAATCCCTTGGCCAACTTGGTGTAGGAGAGGCTATCTCACTCTATCAGGTCTATCCAGCTTCCTTCCCTCATGGGATATAACCGATGAATAAGCCCCAAGTATAGGAATAAAACCCCCGGGTTCTGATGACTGGGACTACAAAAAAGAATACCTATACCTCAAAATGACATAATTAGCATTTTAAAATACAATTTAGTTTAAAAAATAGTGGCATCAACCAAACACAGGTATGAAGTCAGGTTAAAAACACCTGGAAGATTATACACATGCCTGTGACTTCACTTTCAACACAAGCTTGATTTGTGAAGTGTAATCCTGGGTAGGACTCAATATAACAAGGAAGACAGGAGAAGAAAAACAACTTTCTATTTCAGCCACTTTAATATTATGGGTTTTTTCCCGTAATCAGACTAAATTCTTGATGCTTTTCAGTATTTCAGGCATATTTTTGAAACCTATCACTGCACAACAAAATCTGGTTTTTACCCCTTCCTCTATATGTCATGCCAGAAGGGCCATCTTTTCTTAGCAGTTTTCCATTTTTATTATCTACTGTTCTGCCTAAAATGATAAAGGCTGTACCCTGAGGCTATTAAACCTAACAATATTTACTACAGCCTCTGAAGTCATAGTTAAGGACCATATCCTCTCAATCAGATATCCCAAATACAGTGGAAATTTCCACAGTTTCCCTAAGAACTCTCCTTCCTTCCCTGCCCTTCTGAGTAGCCACTTATTATCTCTGCATAGTCCACAGACAATTAATTACCACTAATCTAAATGACCCAGTCATAACCAGGCCCACATATTGCTCTCAGTTGAAAGGAGAAATGCTATTTCTTCCTGCCCATGCACCTCAACCAAGGTTGACTTTTACTATCAATGAGATAATTTCATGACTGCAAAGGTCCTACTCTGGGTCCTACTGTTGTTTGAGCCTTTCTTAAACAACTGCATCCAGCCTTCAAGTTTACATCTGAAATCAGCCATTATAAGCAGATTTCTCCTTTGGTCCTCTGGTAGTTCAATACAGGTGGTTAATCTTTGTCCCTGTTTTTTGGTTGGGGTTTTTCTTTTTTTCTTTTTCTCCTGGCACATCCTTGGTTCTATTATTCCCTAAGGTCACAGTTTGGCTTAATGCCTTTTTTGCCGAGGTTTGAAGTCCAAAGCAGTATTCTATTACAAAATCTCAATGGTACCTTTGCAGTTCTTTGCAGAGTAGAAAGTTGAAGTTTAGAGTGATTAAGAAAAGGAAGTAAGGATTTAGGAATAAATTTTCGCTGAGTTGTCCCTTTCCCCCTTCTAAACACCACTTAAATTTAGTACCTAAAGGTAGAAAACAAAACAGATGTTCTGATTAAATGCTGATTTCAGCTGTTTAATGTCAAGGTGCCTCTGCTATTATGGGAAGGGTATGGATAGGATTAGGAATTCTGGAGGGAGAATCCTTAGAATAAGAAAATAAGAGATGAAAGAATTTCTTTGGAAGAAATGAATAGGCAGGATGGACAGACACATTTTTATGAATGATGCAAAGATCTTGACTACATACACTTGGCAACAGCATCAGCCATGGCAGCCCAGTGACATTGCAATGACCATGCTGAGGCTGAGAGAAATGAAAAAGCGGCAGACAAGGGAGTGGGGGGAAATTGTGCAGGGAGGGGAGCAGTGAACCAGCAAGGTGGAGGGCAGGTGACATGGAAGGACTCACGCAGGCTCCTTTCATTTGAGGCAATTGAAGTCTTATTCTGTGTGGAAGAAAGGTGAGGGAATAAACTCTTTCATGAGCACGTACGTCCTAGGGGAGCATTTCAAATAGTGGGCAGGAAACCATCATGTTTAAATACAGCTCACTTCCCAGGGGTATGGGAATCAAATGAAGAGCTATTCATAAGGCTGTAAAATGAAACTACATAAAAAGTTAAAAGTCATGTTTTAATTTAGAGTTATTCACTGTCTCATAAGAGACCCAAAATATGAATATGTTCCCTAATGTTAATGGCAAAATGCCTTTCTCAGCCGCTTAGGTAGAGGAGCACATTAGTACAGCTCAGGTCCCCCCGGTCTCAGTGCTACTGCTGCTCTGTGCCATGCAAACTCACTTCCACATTCTCATAAGGCAGCAGCTCTGGCTATACAGACTGCAGTACAGATTAAGACTATTTACAGCCTTAGTAGTAAAACTTGTGCTATATGTTATATCGATAAAGCATGTAAGTGATGGGTAACTATACCCTCTCAATTTTCACTGGTTTTCTCCAGTATTGTCTCACAAATACACTTCAAAACCACATGGTAATCAAGCCTCCTGAACAGGAGAATACTTTCATATATAAAGTTAAGACTGGCTTTGCACAGGTCTCTACCATGGGGTCTTCCCTACTTCTCAATTGTTTCTGCTTCTTCTGTTAAATGACCTCCTGCCTGACATGATGACAAAGAGATGGATGTCTTTTCCATTTTCATGGGTTTTAAATTTATACTTAGAGCAGAAGTTCAAAACCATCTTGCAATACACCCCCAGTGCAACTACATGCTGAACACCACCAGTAAAACCCTCAGAGAGGTTTAGATTTTCTGAAAAGAGCTGCAACAATTTATTTGTGCTGGGACTTCTTCTCTATACATATTTATGGGGTCTGTTTACTCAAATAAAGCAATGTGTGAAATTCAACAGACACAGAACCTCACAGAGAAGTCTTCTGTCTGCTTTAATTAAAGAGAGAAGGAAAACACTCAAGGATTCTTTACTGTAGTGAAAGTTAAAAGGATCAACAGGAACCACTGTGGGTGGATGAAGCTTCTACAGTTTAATAATTTCTGACATGCCTTTAACTCCTCCAGGCTTTCAAACCATTATGATACAAGGAAGTTCACTGTGGTCACTATGCAGACACTGCCCCAGATTATGTACTGCCAGTTGTTTAAGAAGGAGTAAATAAAAACCAAAATACCTCTTGCTTCAAGGAAAGAGAGAAAAACAATACACCTTTTTTATTATTTATTATATAGAAGCATACAATACCCAGGATGCAGAGGATAAGGGCAGAGCAGCCCTGCCTACATGTGCAGAAGAGATTCATATGCAAGTTAACTGCCATGCTTTCCTATATTCCCTTCCATTTTGTTTGGGTTGAGGGTTGATTTTTTCACAGTATTTAAAGCTCCTTTCTAATGAGTTGTGTGAAATCTGGCAGACACATAACCTCTTTGAAGAACAAAGAATTCCCTGCATTAACGAAAGAGGAAAGAAAGCCAAGAATTAAATTTATTATAGCACGTTAATTACTTCATGAAATTAAAGTTCAAATAATTAGCAGTAACCACAAAGGATGAGGTAAAGGTGAGAGGAGATAAAATATGCACATTCTGCTTTAGTGATGTTTGATGATGTGTGATGATGACCAGGAAGAAAAGACTCAGATGTGCCACCTTCCACAATTTCATTTAAAGGTTTACTGGGGAAAAACTCCGATATTGAGTATAGGATATGAAATGAATGACTATAAACTTGCTGGATTATCTCGCTTGAAGAATTTTGCCAAGTCAAATGTTGGAATAGCAGTTACCTTCTTTAGTTACCTATAAGATGGTCTGCAAATATTTTCACTGGAAGTGTAAGATGAACATTTGTGGTCTTACTTGTATTTCTGTGGTTCTAGGTTTCCACAAAAGAAATATGGATCTACAATCAGTAAGAGATGTGGGTGATAAAGATTCTTCATTTAGACATGAATCCACAGAAAATAAACCAGAGCTACAGGTGGAAGCTCAAATTTCCTGAAATGCTACTAACATTTCCCTCTGTGTGAAAAGTCAGTGTGAGATAGAGAATCAGATAGAGAGTCATGTTGTTCTGGACATCTTTGGTACTTGTTTCTGAATATCCTGCAAGGCCATGTGGAGTGTAAATCTCTTGCTTTAAGAAATAAAGGATGACAAGGGACAGTTAACTGCAAAAGGAAATGGATCAACTGAATGCAAGACTGAGGGACTCAGAGGGTATAAACAAAGCACTTCAAGAGGAGGTTTGCTCTTAAGGGAACCA
>NW_009942285.1:0-5876 GCF_000696875.1 Nestor notabilis | reverse complement strand
CCAATGCAGAACACCTTGGAGATCACACACAAGTCATGAGCTGCAAGCCTAAAAACCTCCAGTGCACTTGGCAGTGCCCACTCAAGCGTGTTTGCGAGGACAGTGTTTCCTGGAACCACAGTGCTGCTCCCTCCCCGCACAGCTCTACCACTCCAAGCACTGCTGGTTGTTTTGTGAACAGCCTCATTCACTGCATGCTGCACTTGCCTAAGGCTGGAAATCCATGTTCCTCTTTCTCCCTCCTCCCAGCCTGCTGCTAGTTTTGATAGGATATTTTTCTCCCTGCGTTAGCCTGCTCTCTGCTTCTCTCTCTTCCAGAGCTGGGCCAGTTTCCTCCTCCTAATTATTCATGCAGGAGAGCAGATGGCAGGGGAGTGGATTTCTCACTCGCTGGGAGCATGCTAGCTTATACAGACACTAGATTTTGTCACACAAAGCGGGAATAACGCCAGCTGCAGAAGAAAGCAAGATATTCCAGAGTCTGGTTCCTAGCATTC
Organism: Nestor notabilis; assembly: GCF_000696875.1. Lineage (NCBI taxonomy): Eukaryota > Metazoa > Chordata > Aves > Psittaciformes > Psittacidae > Nestor > Nestor notabilis. Next base: position 5,379 of record NW_009942285.1, on the reverse strand, counting down.
CCTATTCTCTCTTCTTTGTTCAAACAGGATATATTTTGGGCAACATAGTTCTCAGTTGAGTATTTACGCCAGTTACATACATCACAACCTGCTTTTCCCTTCTCTTGTTTTAAGTTTTTAATTAGGCTGAGAAAACCACTCACAGGATATCAATTACCAAAATGAATGCAGCTTTTTCCTCTCAAGAAATAGGTGCAGTTCAATACAGTCACAAAAATTTGGAAGCGCTCTTTTCAAGTCTGCGGTGGAAGCATCAACAGCCCTCTACAAATCTTCCATATTTAGACAGTGCAGGAGGTCAGTTGTGATGAGGTACATGGGACATGGGCAAGATCTTCCTGACCTGAGGGGAGGACATTTGAACGTACACCTTACATACAAACTGCACTAGGACACTCACCACCCATCCCTATGCCTGGTTCAGCGATGAGGGCACTGCTGGTAGTGTTCCCAATAGGCAGCCTGTCAAAGCCTTGCTGTTTTGTAGTCCAGCAGTATTTACCGTCAAAGAAACAAGCTACTCCATGCCAGCTGGCCTCAGTACCCAGGGATACTCCTGGACACATGTAATTTATTAGACTGGATGTAACTGTGCTGCAAGTACCCATATAGGAATCTCAGTTTTGCTGTCGCAAGTGACCTTTTCATTATCATGCCACTGGGATGCAGCTGCAATTATCATTGATAAAGCTTCTGTCACAGTTATCACCATCACCAAAATAAATTGCAAATGACAATATACATACACTTACCCAGCCTTGCAGCCTGACCAGCTTTAGCTGACAAACCACTCCTGAGGACATTATCAGCAAAGCTGCTGTTGTAGCCTCATTAATAATGAACAGCAATACTTGAAGGCTTTCCATCAACGTTTTACCTGGTAGGTTCTGTAGCAATAACAAAATACAGCCACCTTTTGATTTACAGTAACATTCAATGGGTACTTCAAGAACAGCACAGAGAAATAAGTCATTGGTAAAGGCCACTGGGGTCTGTGCTGTTTTAATTGAAGCAACAATGCTGTCTTTGACTGCTACACAAGTACTGCCAGACTTCCAGAGTTATTGCTGTTTTTCAGAAAGCCTGAACCAAAATGACCTTGCAAAGAACTATATGCAACTGAAAATAGTTATTCAGAAAGAATGGACAAGTCAACCAAGTCCAGGTTTTAATCTGTGATTTTAAAAGCTTCTCTCATGCTGTAAATTAAGGTAACTGAATTGTAAATAAATGGAGTTGCAGTGGGTGGAAAGCTGGTGCAAGAGGGTCAGTTTGATGTTTCTAACACTAAAGCAAAAGCTCTATTTCAAGTTAATGTCAGGAGAATGAGCAGCAGGAACCAATGGGCTTCCAAGCAACAATTTAGCAGTTTATCAAGGCAAACCTTTCAGAGAAAAAAAACATCAAAGAGAAATGAGAGGAAAAAACACCCCACCAAACACATGACAGAATAATTTAAGGTACTGTCTTTAGACATCATAAGCCTTTTAATTAAATCTCTTACTAATGCAAATGCCACTTTGCTTCCATTTGTCATCAGTGGTGTTAGGCTGTCAAGGTGACACAAAGGAAACTTAACAAAAGTGTTTTCATTACATGTCTCACAGATGAAAGCTTTGGCAATCTGAGCAGAAAAAGGAAAAATTACAGCATTCCGTAGTTCCATCATATATAACATGCAGTGCACGTGCATCCCTTCTAGAATGGTTTCTTCATCACTACAAAACTGAGACTATTGTGGCTACAAAGCACCTACTAATCAAATTCTCTTTAACTGGGCCTCTTCCATGTGTTACTGGGATGTGGCTTTTGCCATGAAGCCAGTCAATAACTCTTCTTTTCACACTACAGCAGAAAAAGTGCATTTAAAGGGAGCTGTAAGAAAGGCAAAGTGATTAATCCTTCAAGATTCAAGGGGGAAGCATGAACTCAGCTCAGTCATGTTTTGGTTTATCAGTCACACAATGCTCAATCAGTCAATGAGGAGTTCAGTCTCCTGAGCCCAGATTTGCATGAAGGGGTTCTTAACTGTTTCGGACTCATGCATGCCCTTCCAGCCCAACTTGTCCAAGCACTTAAGAGTGTAACAGTGCTTTGTTGAATTGGGAATTTGGCCATGCGAACATGAAAAGAAGTTTTCAGTAAAGTACTACTGTTAACACAAAACTCGGAAACATGTAAAGCTATTTCCTGCAATGAAGACACGCTAAAATATCAACAACTTCTAGAGTCAACCAGGAGGGTTCTTCAACCATTTTAAGTTTCATTTGCAAAGCAAGGCCTTGAGAAACTGTTCAGAGACACTTGCATTAGGGTTATTCCAAGCATTCAAGCCCAGTCACATTAGTACCCAAAGAAATGCCCTCCAGCCCTATTAGCATTTGCTATACCAGGATGCAGAAACAACCTACTGGGAAACCCCATGCCACCCCCTCGCTATACCTTATAACTTGGATTTCCTCCTCCTCCACTCCCAACTGTTGCTGACTCACTGGCAGGGTTTTTCTTCTTCCAATTTGCTGTAATTGCTTTATGCTGAGGCTCTATTGATCTGTCAAGAATGTATGAGTGAGGGAATTTCTTGACAGCTCTGAGGCTACAGGTCTCTGCCTGCTGGCAAGTGAGCATGGGGAAGCCAGGCAGAGGTGCTGGGCCAAATCTCAATTCCTTTTTACTGAACACCACTCTTTTCCTGTGCCAGCAACACACACCACCACTCTTTACATAGCCTAGCAGAAGCATTTTAAATGGCTACATGAAACAGTGATAGTTCCTAGCTCTCCCAGACCCTGAGATAAGCAGAAAAACAAAAAGCAAAGCAAAATCTAACAGAACAACAAGCAGGCTACACACGATATCTACAGTGACACAGATGTTTTATCCTGTGAGTTACTGAACTTAGTTCCTGAAGCCCAAGTTGCTGGTTAGTCTCCTTTTCCATGAGTTTACCGTAGTTCTCTTCTTCAGGAATTGAACTACTGTTCCACCCACCTCTCACAATGAACGGGTCATTTTCTGCTCCTTAGCTGTTGCGCATCCTCTCTTCAGTTAGCAGAATGTGCTGGGAGTCACGCAGCCCTGAGCACAACCACATCAGTTTGCACCCACTGTTTCCTCAGATGTTAACAGTTTAAAGGTTACCAAGTGTTTATCCTGGGTGGCAGCAATGATCAGAGATGCTTTGGAAGTCTCATTACTGGTTAATGAAACAGATACTCTGTTTGTCATGAACCAATTCACATCATTCATCAAACTAGCTTCTTGCCCTATTTTGAGCACTGAAGGTTTCCCTAGCCAAGCTTCCAGGTATGAGGGTGCCAGCACTTCAAACCTCACAATTCCTAAAATCTTGTGATTGGCTTTGTTGCATGGATGCAGTCAAAGCTGGGATGAGCAAAATGCACGAAGTACTAACTTCTCTTTGTATTGTGTGAAGTTCTTTCACAAAGAGTTCTTGCGATGAAATGCCATTTTGCCAGTCAGCAGGAGAATTGTTTGTGAAAACTGATACATCATTCCATTTTGAGTGCTCCCAGCATATGAGAAGAAGGATTTGATATATAATACTGAATTTCTACTGCAGTTCAGAAAGCAATTTTGATGTGCACCCAAGCTTTTGCAAGACATTCATTCTCTGCATTGCATTGCTACATTGCAGCCAATAGTAGAAACAAAGGAAAAAAATGAGTGGGTATAATAAGGCAATGGCAAACAGGGTGTGCAAACATAGAAGACGCTCTTACGTTCTTTTTTGGAAGATTTTTGTAAGCAGAAATAGTGAGGCTTGACTGAGTTGATATAAAAGAAACATACTAAACCTGTTGGACTAGATTACAGAGATGATCCCATTGGAGAGCAATGTTAATACTGATTAGACGCATCACATGGGATTTTTATTCCTGCCTTGCCTCCAAGATTTGTTCTGCCGCCCAAAAAATTTGATTTTTCTTATTATGACTTAGAGGCTGAAGGCTTTGTACTCATCTGGCAGTACAGTCTGAGGAATTGTCTGGACTTGTCCCAGCATGAGCTTATTTTAGGTTGTTCTAGCAACAAGGAAACCATTGCTTAATTTGTTTTATTCTCACTTTAGTTTAGAGTGGTAACAAGTAGTTATTCTATATGGACTATTGTGTTGTTTGTGCCTTTCCTCACCTCTGTGCTATCAGTAATCTGCTCTCCTAATCCTGCACACATACAAGACCTCCTGTGCTGGACTCATCACTTAGATATAAGACACTGCACGATGTTACTTACAACCTTACCCTCTACCAAAGTAATTAGGCATGAAGCAGGGAAAGCAAAGAGACATGCTGGTGTATAGATGCCCTTAGCAGATGACAATGGAGCCCAGGAGGTCTCATCTTTGCTCTGTACAGGAGCATAGCTCTACACTCTTTGCTGCTCCTCCTAGCAAATGACTCCAGTTGCACTTTGCTGCCTCCAACACATAATACATCCTGGCTGCACAGGATGGACTGTGCTGCCAATGCATCGGATGAGCACAGAATATTCCTTGGGTCAGTTGGGGTCAGCTGCCCCCCCCAACTTTTTGTGCACTCCCAGCCTACCCACTGGTGGGGACTTGTGATAAGCTAGCCACTGGACTTGACTCAGTGTAAGCACTGCTCTGCAGTCACTAGAGCATCTTTGTGTTATCAACACAGTTTCCAGCACAAATCTAAAACATAGAAGGAGGGAGAATGGGGTGGGAGTGAGGTGCAGGGAAGTGTGAAGAGGTGTCAGAGTTTGGGTGGGGGTATGTGGGCAAGTTGGAAGGGTGTAGGCAGCACCTCAGGGGGCCAGAGGCACAGAGTTTATCATAGAGTCATAGAATGGTTTGGATTGGAAGGGACCTTAAAGATCATCTAGTTCTGACCCCCCTGCCATGGGCAGGGACACCTTCTACTAGGTCAGGTTACTCCAAGCCCCATCCAGCCTGGCCTTCAACACTGCCAGGGATGGGATGGTGGTGTAGAATAGCGAATGACACAGGTGGACCAACAGATGGGGGTATGTGTAAAGAAAAAATGCAATGAATATTGTGAACAATGCATGACTGCTATAGAAGTGCGAGCTCCCATTCCACTACCATCAGGTAAGAGCAGTTTTAGAGATAACAGAATAGAAAAACCACACTATCGGAACTAATTGAAAGAACATGCAAGTAGATGGGTTAAGTTACTGGTATTCTAGCTCTGGTGCTCCTATGAACTTTTAAAATGGCACTTCAGCACTGAAAAGAAGGGTGCCAATCCCTGAAATTATCTAACAACTTTTCCTGACCCAATATTATCAGCTATACTAAATGAGTGGCAATTCCAGAGAACTAAAGTATTAAACAGTAAAACTGTAGAATCATAGAATAGTTAGGGTTGG
>NW_009942284.1:31154-42983 GCF_000696875.1 Nestor notabilis | reverse complement strand
ACAATGTAGATCTGTTCATTTCTTTCTCCTATTGTGTAGCTGGTTTTAAGTTGCAAAATCCCCCAGAATATTTTGTATAGAATCATAGCATATCTTGAGTTGGAAGGGTCGCACAAGGATCATTTAGTCCAACTCCCTGCTTCTTGCATGGCTACCTAAAATTAAACCATATGATGAAAGCGTTGTTCAGATGCTCTTTGAATTCTGACAGACTTGGTGCTATGACCATTTCCATGGGAAGCCTGTTCCAGTGACCAGCCACCCTCTCAGTGAAGAGCCTTTTCCTAAAGTCCAGTCTAAACACAGCTTCATTCCATTTCCTCCTGTCTTGTCACTGGTTGCCAGAGAGAGGAGATCAATGCCTCCCTCTCTGCTGCCCCCCGTGAGGCAGCTGTAGAGCCATGAGGTCACCCCTCAGCCTTCTCCAAGCTGAACAAGCCAAGTCACCTCTGCCACTCCTTCTAAGTCTTGTCTTTGAGGCCTTTCACCACCTAGGGCACGCTCCTCTGGACACACTTCAGTGGTTTGTTGTCCTTCTTATAGCAAGGCACCCCCAACTGCACCCAGTACTCCAGGTGGGGCTGCACCAGGGCAGTGCAGAGTGGGACAGTCACATCCCTCGACCAGCTAGCGATGCTGTGCTGGATGCACCCCAGGACACAGTTGGCCTCTTCAGCTGCCAGGGCATGCCATTGACTCATATTCAACTTGCCATCAACCCAAACCCCCAGATCTCTTTCCACGGGGCTCATCTCCAGCCTCGAGTTCTCCAATCTGTAAAAATACAGTATTGGCTTTAGGAGAGAACAGCTTTGTAAATGTTGTGTGAGCAGACTGGATAGGTAAGCAGAACAATACTTGATTGTGCTATTTCAACAAGATGTTTTTCTGTTCTTACTTATTTTGTTACTTTTCAAGGAGATGCTTGCAGCTGGAGTCAGCTTTTTTTAATGGATATGATTTTATGTCAATAGTTCTGATATATTCAGCTGCAGAATATATTATGTGTGTAATGGGGATTCATGGGTTAACTCAGTTTCTGGAGGTAATTTGGAATCCAGTGGCTCTTGCACTGCTGGTATGGGTGCCACAGGTTGTTAATTACTATGTCTCTTTGATAGCGAGACTGGTACAAATGGCCTTCTTGTATGTGACAAACTTCATAATTAAGGAGTAGTTTTGTAAGGTGCTAGATTTTCTTCTGTGCCATGCTTTGCATTTTTGGCTAGGTGGGCTTGGTAACACATCAGTGTTTTGGCTACTGCAGAGCAGTATTGCTGACAGCCTCGAGGCTCTGTCCAGGTGCCCCCAGGGCCAGAGGGCTGGGGCTAGGCAAGAGGCTGGGAGGGAATGTAGCTGGGACAGCTGGCCCCAGCTGGCCAAAGGGATGTCCCATGCCTCGTGACATTGTGTGCAGCAGTAAGAGCTGGAGGAAAGGTTAAAGAATTTGTCTTTCAAAGTAACCACTATGCAAGCTGAAGCCCTGCTTCCCAGGAAGTGGTTGGACCTGGCCTGCTGATGGGAAGCGGGGAACACATCTCTTGTTTTTGCCTTGCTTCTGTGCTCAGCCTTTACTTTTCTGGTTAAACTGCCTTTGTCTCAGCCTTTGAGCTTGCCGGTCATACTGTCTTTCCCCTGTCCTGTTGATAAGGGGGAGTGACAGAGCAGCTGGGTGGGGGGTCAGCCCACTGCATCTTAGTCATTTTCAAAAATATTATTAGTGGGTTTTTTTGGTTTGTTTTTTTGTTTTTTTTTTTTTTTTTTTTTTTTTTTTTTAGTCAGTGTTGTGCAGTTGCTTAATTTGTGCAGTGATGCTTGAGTTCTGTTCTTTGTTTTTGGAGAAATGTGTAACTCCTGTGATGGGGCTAGAAATACAAGAAGAGCACTAAAGTAACCTGTAATGGCTTGAGAATGGTATCAGCAGAACAACTGCACATATGGCAATCATATAAGCCTTGTTGTCACATCAACATCTAAAACTAGTGCAAAGCTTTTCTTAGAAACCTGTAGAATGAGGTCTCAACACAGTTTAGATATGTAACGTGCTTCTTTTTTTATCTGTTCCTGTTTAAGGTGTTTTACTCTCCCATAAACACTAATGCAGACATCTCTCTCTCTCTCAGGATCTCTACAAATCTGCTTTCTTCTACTTTGAAGGCATCTTTTATAACGATAAAAGATACCCAGAATGCAGAGATCTGAGCAGGTACAGTATTTGTAGATTTTGGGTAAGGAAAACCTTAAGGGACAGGAAATTTATTTTGTTTTGTTGATGGTCTGTGATGTTTTGAAGACTGGAATGTGTTGTGTATGAAGTTAGCATGGACTTTCTTGTTAGCTTTTCACTTTGAACTGATTTTTACATGGAAGTTTAACTTTACTTGTTCTACTTATTCCTTCCACTCGCTTCCTGTCTGAAAATGGGCTGAATGCATGTTTGTCCCCTAAAATCCTGTTTTGCTTTGTCGGGATGGAATTGCTGTGGCAGATGCCAGTCTGTACAGGCTTTTTAAGTGCCCTCCGTAGCTGTGACGACCACCAAAAGACTTGCCTGTGAGGTAGAAGGGCAGCAGGCTCAGCTGTGTGAAAGTCAGCTTTCTATGCAGTTTTGGAAATAAGCTGGATACCTTCATGGTGAAGTCAACAAGGGGACTGTGCCACTGTTGGAAAAAGAAATCTGAGGTGGGATTGCCAAGAGGCTCAGGTATCTCTTATTTGGAACTGTAGCTCACACTGGTTAAGCGCAAGTCATACCCATTTAAAATGTGCAAACTAGTTTGTTTTAAGGAAGTATGGGCTTACTGACACACTAGTGTGATTTTGGAGACCAAGATGTTAAAATGGATGGTGTGGATGAGCTCTGAATTTGGACTCTGTTTTTCTTATGACAGACTTGCTGTGTGACTTCAGAGAAGTTATTTTACTCCTTCTCTTTCTGTCCATGAACAACAACGATCTTCATGGAAGGGCTTGTGATAACATACAGAGTTTGTAGAAGTGAATTGCCTTGTATGCAGGAGTGTGCTGAAAAGCCAAGAAACAGTTGCTTCAGTGCCCTTCCAGTGCTAAGTTTTGGAAGTTTAACTGTTCAGTTGTCAGGTTTTTTTCTCCTTGGCAAAAACAAAAGAAGCTTTTTAATACATTAAAACAAAGGTGTTGACCAAGAGAACAAAAAAGACCTGCTTGCAACTTGAATTACTGGAATGTTTGAGAAGTGTTGTGCTGCAAACATCCTCACCTGGATGGGTGCTGTCAGGAGCGTACACTACATAGAACTCAGGAAGCTGCCTGGTAGGGATTTAAAGGCAGGTGTTCCATGAGAACACTGCACAGTTCTCTGAGGTTGTGGTATTGCTATGAAATTACCTTAAATTATTATAAAATGTCGTGAGCTGTTTTGATCTCCATCTTTTTAACTGTATTCCAGTGACAGGTTTTGCATGTCCCCCAGGGCCTTCCGTTTCTGTGCATTCACCATTCGTAGCATTGCCATGCTGATGACCTTTCTGTTTTCAGAACCATTATTGAGTGGTCAGAATCTCATGACAGAGGCTATGTAAATCTTCAGTCTGAAGATATGGAGGACTACACATTTAATGATTTGTCCCTCAAAATTGGCTTCCCATACCTTTTCTGCCACCAAGGGGACTGTGAGCACATCGTTATCATCACAGACATAAGGTAAGTTACTGCTCTTTGGGAGTCCTTAGGCAGTTGAAAGCAAGCCTCCTGTGGATGAACTCCAGATGTTAAAGGCTGAGTATTTGTTAGTCTAAGATTATTCTGCTGCTTTCTACAGGGCTTATGTAAGATCTTATTCCACATACATGTGGCTGACTCTGCAAGGAAGAAAGTAATCTCCCTTTTTTGTCTGCATGAAAGGTCAGCGTTCTAACTAGCATAGCATGACTGTGGTATGTGAGGAATGGCACCCACAGGGAAAAGGTTTTTTCTGTGCAAGGTCAGCTTGTGCGCTCCCGATCTGCATACTGATCCTGGAGTAGCTGGAGTCAGTGGGCTTGCTAGTTTAGGCTTGGTGCAAAGGGGCAGGAGCTGAACAGAGAGCAGAGGAGTGGAAGTAGTAGGCTGAGGTGGGTAGGCAAGGGAGAGGAAGAGGAGGCAGTACTGGCTGTGTAGTGGCAACCACCTCAACAGTAGAACTATTGTGTACACTCTGCTCAGTGCATAATGGATAAAGAGAGGACTCCTCTGACTGTAGTGAGTTGCAGATTGTTTTGAGTTCCCAGCCTGATGTACCTAAGCGTTGCTAATAAATGGTGCCCCCCAAGAGGAATACAACCCAAAGAAGGGCATAGTCATTGCAAGCAGGTGATCTCAGAATTATGAGCCTCGAAACATTCATCTGGTGATGTTTTTACCTGTTAGTCTGTAGGAGGTAGAAGCTTTGAAAAGACCATCTAAAGCAGATGTACTGAAGATTTCCGAGTTACTGCACAAACTGAAAGTACTCCTGACCACGGGTGTGCAACTAGCAGGCTGTTTCCAGGTCTTTGTCTGTGTTAAGAAATGCTAAGCAGAAGTCCAGTCAGAGTTTACATAGGAATTTAAATCATGCCTTATCTTCAATGTCCATGCTGATGTTCAGACAAATTCCAATGTGTCCGAGTCTTTATTGTATTTTATGTATTTATTTATTTCCCTCAAGGCTCATTCATTATGATGACTGCCTGGACAGGAACCTCTATCCCTTGCTAATCAAGAAACACTGGCTATGTACCAGAAAATGCTTTGTGTGCAAAATGTACACAGCCAGGTACGCTAGTTTCTCAATCTTTTTAAGTCGTCATCTTAAATGTCTCTCTAGATGCTGCTAATAACTTAAAAAAATAAAAGCCATCAAATCTGTGTATGCATTTGATAAGGTGTATGAAAAATATCCACACAAATATTCTGCAGTCTTACTCTTCGGGCAGTTGTCCTTTCTGTACCCAGGAAAAGGCCTCCTGACAGTAGCGTTCAGGGTGATCAAAAGAACTGCAGTGATGAAGAGGTTAAGTATTTGGCTCACGTTCTTTTGCATACATAGAGCTTGGCTCTCAATAATTACTTTTGAAAATCTTACTTTTTGGGGAAAATGCTGCATTTTTCCCCTATAACAAGATACATGATTCAAATTCATTTGCCATAAGTCATACTGAGCTTTCGTTAAATCTAGCATCTAAGTAGAGGGAAGAATGGATCTGTTCAAATTCAATGTGGTAAAATACAGAGATTTTTAAAGGGATTTAGCTTTCCCCAGGGGTAGACTCCGAACCTCTGCTTGGAAACTCTGCTGTGTTTGAATTAACTGTTTGTGATGGACGGGTTTTCTGCAGTCAAGAGAGCAGAACGTGAATTTGGTGCTCTTTATTCGTTTTACTGCTGTTTACTTAGACATGAGAAAGCCTTTCAGTAGATAGAGCATAAGAGTCTCTAAAGGAGTTCTACAGACTAGACTGGGCTTCTGATTTTATAGGTCTGAATAAATTACTTACAAGAACACTCGCTGCCCTTCTTTTCCCCGAGGGCAGCTTACGCTCTCAGCCTCACTTCGACACAGCAGCTGTGTCCTTGTTATGTTGCTTATTTGGCCCTAGATTTCCCTGGAATCAGGCAAAGAGCCAATTCCTCTGGTGATGGGAGCCCATCCTGGTGCTCCTAACAGAGCCCCCAGGATGCCTTTGCAAGTGGCTGTAATCTGTGAGGCATTTGGCCATAAGGGGAGGTGGAGCCAAAGGGTCAGTGTGGGGGAAAGATGGGAGAGGGAGGGTTTTACCAGAGGTGATGTAAATGCATTAACTTAAAACCAGGATTAAGCACTAACCTTAAGTGGGGAGATACTAAACCATGGGTAGCAGAGCAGCTTTGGCTGGCTGCCCTGAATGTTCTAATCTGTGCAGACAGCATCCTTAATCACTGGAGGCCTTGAGCTGTCATGGCCTCTGAGTGCTACCATAAATTACTTGCTTGGTGACACAGTGAGCCCTCCTTGTACTGGCAGCCGTGTTCACGTTAACTTCAGTGCTTGCCAGAGTGTGCAGCAATCCTTGTCATGTCTTGTCTGCATCATCCAGGTCCTTCTTTTAGACTTGTAGTTTGGGTCAGTCATGTGTCTGCTCAGCATCACGGTTTCATACTTTCTTACCTTAAGGGCAAACAGATTTATCTTTTATGACTTAAATGGCCACAAGGTGGACAGAAGATTCCTGTTAATATTTGGGGGTGCTTTAAGGGGGGGGTTTTTTGTTATGGTCCATACCAGCTACACAGGTGTGAGGAACTCCTCAGGAGGTGCTGCTGTAGCGGTGTAAGATAGCAGCTGGGTTGCCACTGGATGGGTGGGGAGTTTGGAAAAGAGCTGTGTGCCTGGGGTGGGAGGTATGCCATATAGGTAGTACCCGGTCAGTGTAACATCATCATTGATGCTTGCTGCTGCCATCCCCAACTCTGAGTAAAATACTGAGGTGAGTGTTACAACTGCGTTGGACTCACATGGAAAACACTTGTGTTTTGTAACCTGCAGGTGGGTAACCAACAATGACAGTCTGGCACCCGAGGATCCTTGTTTCTTCTGCGATGTTTGTTTTCAGATGCTCCATTATGATCTGGAAGGCAATAAACTGGGGGAGTTTCTTGCATATCCTTATGTCGATCCTGGGATTTTCAACTGACACTGATGTGAGCCATAATGAATTCAGTGAAGTGCATTGGTGAAACTGTTGCTCTGGCTGTTAAAACTACCACACAGCTTGAGTTTTGAGCGTACTGATGGAGTTTGGGTGAGGCTTTAATTCTCTCCCTTGAGGTGGAAAGAGCCTTTTGCGCATGGAGTCTTTCTGGTGTGCTTTTCTGGGTAAGCAAGTATGATTTTAAAAGATAGGTAATTATGGAAAAATATGCTCAAACATCTGTTTTAATCAGCTACATTTTTCTAGTATATTTGGGCAAGAAGACAGTCGTTTGGAGACTATGGACTCTAAAGATACGGACATTTCAAGAGAGAATACCTTGCAGAAGCAGCCACAACTTTGAGAAGTTTTGTGCGTCCAAGGCCCTGTTAACCTCAGAGGATGAAAACATGGTCTTTGGGCATCTCACCTTGAAAACGCTCGCAGCTGTCATCTCTGAAGAAGGGTGGATAGCACTGCATTTTTGGGGAGGAGAATACGTTCCAAAAGGGAAGCTTAGGATGCTTGTTAACTTCAAAGGTCTTTCCTGCAAACGGGGGTGCTTCCACCTGTGAACAGTGGCTGTCCTTGCGTTCCGACTGAGGGCTGACTCTGTTATGAGTAAGCTACATTTCAGTGATTACTGAATTGTGGCCTGTCTTCCAGATTACTTTGTTAACTCTTTACAGTGCATGCAGTTTTAACTGTTCATACAGTTCATTGTGCTCTTCTTTTTTAGTATCATCCTGTGATTGTAAGAATTGTTGCTTTTAAAATATGACCAATTCATACTTGCTAGTCTGTTGTCAAGTTGAAACTCTGCTTTCCAAGACAGAATGTATGTATCCAGTGCCTTGCTCCTTAAACTCTGGAATTTGGGGAATGTTAGTGGAGATATTTGCTGTTTAGGCAAGCTAGTAATGCTACTGCTTTTCTTTTGAAAGCTTCAGCTAGTTCTCAAAAAACCCTAGTTCTGGTTGGAGTAAAAGACAGCTGACTGATAACCTGCATACAGAAGTGTATTTGACAGATTGAATTCCAATTCAGGTCCTGTGGCTGCAGATTCTGCAAGTGCTTACTGATTACCTTAGATGTCTTGACACAGAACTGTCTTGTGAATATTAACCTGTGGGGGGTTTAAGACAAAAAAAATAAAAAAAAAAAATTGGGTTTTTTTTGTCTTCTAAATTAGGCAGCTGTTGGCCTGCATGCTCTGAAGACAGAGCAGTGAGCAAGGCACTTGTCACAGCCAGCGCTGAAAAGCTCCTTACCCCTCGGAAACCTGCAGAACTGTTACCAGTCAGGCTGCTGGGGCTGGGCTGCTCTGTGGTGCTACAGCAGCAGCTGCAGTACAGTTCTGGTTCCAGCTTCGGTGGGTCGGTACCCTTCATCCTGCCCCAACCTCCTCGTTTTCCAGCTGTCTCCTGGTAACATATGGGCTTCCGAATTCTCTTCAGCATTGGAACCAAGATCATGTAGACAGCTTGCATAATTTCTACAGGTACCGTTTGCTTGTTGGATGGCTAATGCTGAGTTCTAAGGCAGCAATCAGTGAGGGGTTTTTGTGTGGATTTTTCTTCTTCAGCAGCAGGGAGCAGTGAAAATGTGATTTTATTCTTTCATGAAGCTAATTCTGCCTTGGTATGCTGTCCTGCACTCAAACCGTTTACCTTCTAACCAGTAAAGAGCTGTGGTCAAATATATTTCAAGATTCCTGTCCCTGCAGATGAAGAGATTTCACTAGGGTCAGCCCCGTACTTCCAGTAAGTCTGGGTGCAGGAGTTGTGTGCGTCCAGTGCTTAACTACAAACAGACAACTTGTATGAGGAGCTGCTCTTTGTGTCATCAGGCCCTATTTCATACCAAATGACTCAAAGTGGAACAAAAAGGTTACTCTAAATCATAGCTTTTAAAGATACTTCCCAGGAGCTATCACAGGACAGCTGAGACTGGAACTGATTTAATGTGTCTTTCAGAATGAGTCCTGTGAGTGAAACCCAGCATCACACCCAGCTGCCCATTTGCAGTTCAATTTCTGTGACAGCAGCTGGATATCCGTGTTTTGGCTGCTTGTTAAATGTGGTTAGTGGCTGATCAGAACTTCCAAGCAGGCTTATTACTTCATGATGAAAAGTGAGAAAATATATTTTGTAATAATCCCATGCCTCTGTGTTTGGTATTTACGTCTTTCTAAGCAAGACCATCAGCAATTACTAATTTTTTTTTAATCGATCTCTTGTAATAAATAATCCCTTGTAATAAAATATTACTGTAATAATATAAGGGTAGGTAACTTGGAAACTATTGGAATTGTATTTAAATGAAAATTGAAGGGCCCTGGCTGCTGACACATGAAGATTTGTGTCTGTACTTAACTGGGAGAAGCAAAAAGGCTAGAGTTCTGAAAACTGTAGTTGAATCTGTTGCATCTGAAGAGCATTGAGCTGACTCTGTGTTTGGCTTTTTGCTTTGATCTTTTTTAAACGCTCAGTGATGCACTAGTGTGAACCTTTGTAACTAACTTCAAACTAACAAAAGGTCTTGGAGAGTCAGTCCCCAGAGCAAGTTTTTTCCCTTGCTGACAAGAGGGTGATACAGAATGCCGTTTCTTGTGTTGAGGAGGAGGACTGGCCTCTTTAATCTTTACTGTTGGTGTAAAGTTCCAAAGCAAAATGTGACTCATACAGGCGGTGTCACTTTCCGCTGCTCCTGGGTACATGTAACATGGTCACAGCAGCCCCGTGTGCTTCAATTATGAGCATCTCAACAGGGCTGCACAGTGGCGTAAGCTGTAGTAAACTTGACTGTTGAAGTAGGGATGCTTCTGTCAAAGCAAACTCTCCTTTCAGTTTGTGCATTAACTGGTTTGTTTCCCTTCTGCAAAAAGAATCATCCTGACAACTGGGGAGACGAAGTCTGCCTGCCTTGCCAGTTCCCACTCAGGAATCCGTACCTTGCAAGAGGCACAGCTCACGGACACCCAGCATCCTGGCAGGTGCAGTGACGTTTCCACTGTCAGTGGGAGTCTGTGAGTGCAGGTTACGTGTGGTCTGTAAATGCAGTGAAAGCACAAGCAGCTCAGTGCACGAAGCACGACTTCAGTGGCTCCGCTGACTTCAGTGACTCACTCAACTGACTTCCTGGGTCAGCTGAAGCGCACGGTCAGGAGCTTCACCTCTGCATCTGTCTCAGTTAAGCCTCTGAAGTAGGGGCATGGTGACCCATTATCTCCGAACAGTTGTGACAGATGTGTGTTTGCTTATTGACGCATGTTTGGAAAGCAAAGTCCATTTGGCATGCTCGTTGAATCCACGGTGCCTCTTCTTTTTGTAAAAGGACATTTGATACAAAGGAATGGTCAAAATTAGGAAGTGCCTATGTGAAAATTCCCATTTGAGTTAACATCTTTAGACAAACACTTTTGAGGGTGAAAGCAGAAGTTATTCTAGTTTCCTAAAGCCATAAAATACATTTTGTGACTAGCTGTATGTAGAAACATGCAGTATCCGTGTGAAGTAACTACCTGTACTTGGAAGGTGAATGAGAATGCTGCTGTCTGCTGGTCCAGATATAAAACATGTACAGCACAGCTCTTCCCACAACAGGAGCCTGCTGTGCAACACCAGAGATCATTGACACTCTGGATCTATGGAGGCCATCTGCTGAGGACACTTCCGTACTGGGAGTTGCCATGGCTATTGATCTTCCGGGTATAACTTGAGGTACCCTCTTCAAGATCTGAAAGGTATTCAGCTTTGCTACATGGACACCTTCCATTTCATTATGCAAGTACAAATTACATGCTTATGGAAAGCTTTGCAAGCAAGTTGAGCATTTAGTAACAGCTTGCATGTTTTTACCCTGGCGTGGGAGATTGCTGTATTCAAAACCTTAACTATATTGCTGCAAACTAAGGCTTACCATCCTGAGTTTTAAATTCCCATAATCACTTCCGTGGATTCTGTGTTGTAAATACAGGCTTTATTACAGGCCCTGGGTTGCCTGTAGCTTGGTACCTTCATTTCCCCGGGCAGCCAGTGTGTTGCTACACAGTGCTACTGTGACCGAGTGCCGCTGTGTGCTGTGCAGAAAGACATCCATCAGCCGCTGCTTTGAGCAGCCGCATGGAGGCCTCCCCCCGCGCACTCCTCGCAGCTCTTCCCCTTTGATTGATAGTGCTGTGAAGAGAGAACAGCAGCTGGAGGCTGCTTGCGGCTGCGGGTAGGAAGGCAGCACCGTTCCGTAAGTGTGCACGAGCCATGTGTTAGTGCCAGAATCGGTACGGACGCATACATGCACTTGTGCTTTTATCCAGTGGCATAAATGATAGCATAGTAACAAAAATATGCTTGCATGTATAAAGTTAGTAAGTCCAGAAAGCACGCAGTATACTTCTAAGTCTGCTGTACAAATACAGCAAAACTGGCTCCCTAAATTCAGCTGCTAGTAAATAGTGCTGCCGAATGTTGAGGTAAACACTCTTCCTCTGTTGGCCTTCTCACATTACCCAACCTTTGACCCTGCCTCATCTTAGCACTGCAGCTAGTTTACAGATTGAGACCAAAAATGAATGTAATGGGTTCTGCTGAAGGGACAGCCTGCAGACACACTTAACATTATCTGGGTGTACCACCATGTAAACAGTTACTTAAAAATTGTACGTTTTAAACCAGGACCTTTTAAGTTCACAGTTAAGAACTTTTTTGAGAGTCTCAATCATACAACAGTTTGGGTTGGACCCTCAAAGACCCAACTAGTTCCAATCCCCCTGCCATGGGCAGGGACACCTTCCACTAGACTAGGAAAGGGGGAGGGGGTGGCATGGGGAACCCACAAACACACACACACACACACGAAGGCAGCAAAAAGACCAGTGCTAGGGAAAAAAATTTTAATAGTTTCAGAATTGGCAGATGGAGAATGAGGAGTTACTCCATAGCAGTGCATGATTTCAGTGAAAAAAAAACATTCTCAGTTTCACAGAATCACAGAATGGTTTGGGTTGGAAAGGACCGTAAGATCATCCGGTTCCAACCCCCCTGCCATGTTCAGAGACACCTTCCACCAGACCAGGTTTCCCCAAGCCCCTGTGTCCAGCCTGGCCTTGAACACTGCCAGGGATGGGGCAGCCACAGCTTCTCTGGTCAACCTGTGCCAGCCC
>NW_009942284.1:6205-31025 GCF_000696875.1 Nestor notabilis | reverse complement strand
CAGGCCATGGAAAACATTAGCCCAGGTTGCTCAAAGCCCCATCTAGCCTGGCTTTGAACACTTCCAGGGTGGGGCCAGCCACAGCTTCTCTGGTCAACCTGTGCCAGCGCCTCAGCACCCTCACAGGAAAGAACTTCCCAATATCCATCCTAAATCTACCCTCTTTCAGTTTAAAGCCATTACACCTTGTCTTGTCCCTACACACCCTTGTAAAAAGCCCTTCTCCAGATTTCGTGTAGTCCCCCTTCAGGTAGTGGAAGACTGTTACAAGGTCTCCCCTGAGCTGTCTCCAGGCTGAAGAAGCCCAACTCTCTCAGCCTGTCTGCATAGGAGATAAAATTCAGAAAAAGGATAGGAAGATACATCTGTCACTTTCAGGTTCTGGAAAACAAGAGTGCAGAAGTTACTGACCCTCACCTGATCGTGACAATGATGCCAAGTATTGAAGTTGCTTTTTCTCATTACTGACTATCCAGCTGCTTAGCACTACTGCAAAAGCGGAACTGCAAACGGAAGTAAAGGTTGTACCAAGTTGTTGCACTCGAGATGGGAAACCCCCTTTTTTATGATGTATGAGAAATCCCCTTCTCCAGGCTATCCTGGCTGAGAACAGAAGAACAAACCCAGATGGGCTGCAGTTTACAAGGCCTGTCAACCAGAAATAACGGGACTTCTCAGGATGTAAGGTCCTGCCATTTTGGTTGTGCTGCAGTACTGAAACTCTGTTGAACAGTATGAGTTAAAGTACTGGTCTCTACCAGGCTGTAATCCTGGTTTTCTGTTGCTGCCTTGAAGGCAATGCAGTACAAGGTGATCAGTACACCTGGAACACCCTCATCTCCCCTAATATCCCCATAACAAGATTCTTAGAACTATTAAACTCTAATTTCTAATCTAGCTGGCCTCTGACAAATACTGTTTTCTATTCATATACAAGCTACTTCTAGTTCTGATGTTAGGCAAAGCATATGTTTGAAGAAAGAATTTTCAGAGGACGTTATAGCTGTTACGTTCCCTTTCATGCCTTTAGGAGTTGTTCTTAACATACTCCACCAGTGTTTCTGCTAAAATGCAAGTTCAAAATCCCCAAGTTAATGCCAAGGCAATAAAACCAAAGTAGAACTAAACCCAGACACCTGTTGTTTCTCTAGATGTTTTTGTCTATACAAGCCTTTTTTTATCAGTTTAAATTCTTTAAATTTCATGAAGTGTTTAAGACTGTTTTCTAACCAATGTGAATCAACAGGTTCTGTGGGAACACTATGTTTCTTTCTAGTATACTTATTATACCAAAAGCATACCATAAAGTCACATTGCAGTAAATTGGCACAAGTTTTGCAAGAACAGACCTAAACTTCTTTAAAAAAGGTGATTAAGTACTTAACTCATACATTAACATTTTAACGGCTATAAAAAAGCTGCTCTCAGCTCCTACAAAACACAGTGAAAAGACATCCCAACAAGAGTTGAAAAACTATGCACAAACAGAGGTCAGTATCATAGGAAGACAAGAGGTTTTATACAAATGAAGCAAGTGGGCAGTTAAAAGTATTTACACTTTTCCCTGCTGTTACCTAGACAAACATACAGTAGTCAGGTAAAAATATACTACCACTCTAAGTCCTGTAATATGTAAGTATTTGTCTTCTAACCAATTTTCACCTATCGAAATGTGTTACCTGTTAATACTGGGCAAAACTATTGGCAAAAGTGTTTAAATACTTTTAAACCATGATTAAAGAGACTTTTATTCCACAAAATTTAACTTTAAAATACTATGCTTATAAAATTACTTAGAACTTTCGGCAGTCTATAGATTTCAAATGCAAAACTTAACAATCCTCTTTAATGTGTATTTAAAACTTTCGGCAGTCTATAGATTTCAAATGCAAAACTTCAAAAATCCCTTTAATGTGTATTTAAAAAAAAAAAAAAAAAAGACTGGAGTGGTATCATTTGCTTTCAAAGGCAGGATCCTTTGCTGGCTTTTCAAGCTCTCTCTCTTCACCACAAGTCCTAGAAACAAAACAAGGCAACATTAATGACCATATAAAAATGCAGACTGCAAGACTTACTCCAGATGCATTTGTTCAGTCTGGAGTGAGTGGTGCTGACGTACAAGCAGCAGTAGATGAAGGACCGAAGCAGGCTGAGGTGCCAGCCGTCTTCTGACGGCAGCTGCCCCACCACCCATATGCAGAGCTAAGTGGGCAGCAACTAACACCAACCACGCTGATGTATGTGACTGGCTGTGAAAGGCAGTCCTCAAGAAGTCTGTGTTCCATTCAGGCAGTCCTCCCTACTCTGCTGGTCAGCTCAAGGAGCACTCCAGCTTCACATACCCTACCAGTTGTAACTTTGCTTAGTAGTTGGGAATAATCCTCTGGAAGCGGTATGTATGTTACCACATGAGAACAGAAAGATGTTCTTAAGTGCCAATCACTTAAGAAGTATTAAATTACATAACTGCTGTCTTCCAAAATTTCTGAAGTACCATCTTGCTTGGAACGCTGATAATGTGCTCATACTTGGTTTGGTTACTGGTTTCTCACTTCTAAGTAACAGAATACTGCAAATAAAAATGTATGAAAAATACTGAATAAAAGGAATTTTGTATGGTGGACAGACAGCAGTCTGTAGCTTGCTTGAATTTAGTACAGGTATGTGGATGCATTTCTTAACATGCAGGGTATGTGCAAAAGGCATTACAAACTCTGGTTTACAGCTGAGGGACAGCAATGAGTCCAACTGCGCCCAAGCAGCCACACAAGAATTACTTGTAAAGTGGGCTTGTTTCTTTGCTTACGTAGGTGGAAAAATGGGTTGGAGTGCAGAGTTGAAGGCCATAGCAAACACCACACACAATTAAAAGAGATAAATATTTATTAGCAGAACATGACACCCCCACTGCCTCATTTGTGGAAGAGGTACTTGCAAGTTTCACAGATACAATTACTGAAGTTTTAAAAATATAAACTGTCTTGCCTCAAAGTCGCTTGTTTGAAACACTTTTTATAGTCAACAGCCTTTACCAGGCATGGTGCATAGCTATCTGAAGATCTGCCTTGAGTTTCTTCTGACCAGTGCCCACTGAAGTGTCATTCTCAGATTTTTAAATCACAAACATAAAGAACAAATCAGACTGAGATGGTCTCTCTGCCACTCAATAATCCTCACGTTGGTCATGTTCTGCAGGAACAAGGAAAAGAGTGGGCCATGAAAAAATTCTACCTTGGAGAACCAGTTTAGTAGTCATTTATTTTTAAATACTTGGCCAAATATATTCTTTTATTACTCTACTGCCTTGCTGGCAATTTCAAGTAACTTGGGTGTTGCCCCTTCTTAGTACCATAGTGTGACCTGGCCAAATCACCTATTTAAGCAGTGTGCTAAGCTGTGTAACCTGTGTTAGGAACCTATGCTTGCACCTTCATTATGTTCCCACAACACTTTTCAGACCAAATGACTCTCAAATGTCACTTCTGAAAGCCGTGTAATCAGAAGTTCTGAGGCTGCCTCAGTACGTACCACGTTCATTTTCATCTGCAGGGCATTTTTTGTTTTGTTGTTTAATTTTACCTCATTGTAAACAGCGGTCAATATTCAACTTATTTGCACAGTTTAAACTCGTCAGCCAGCCAAGAGAACGACGGGTGTCCTGGTTTCCACCCGGCGGGAGGAAGGGGGTGGTGAGTGAATGGCTGTGTGGTGTGAGTTACCAGCTGGGTTAAAACACACCAGGCAATTGCATTTTCTCCTGGCCTGCATGAAGACTGTGATGAATGGAGAGCTTCCTTCAATACGTATGGCTGCAGAAGTGCTCACACAAAACAAAGTGGTACTTCACAAAGCAATTCAGCTCAAGGGTAATTGTAGGCCTTTTCCTCAATGTTTACTGAATTCTATTAAGTACTTCTCATACTCTACAAGAGATTCATCGCTTGCTCTTCTTTGCAAACCAGCATTTTTCAGTGAGGTTAAGGTTTAAGTACTTACCTCCTGACAAATTCAAGCGTTCTTACAGAGAAGGTAAATGCATCGACCCCTCTGAAATGTTCACAGTCCAGAGATTCCACAGGTCTAAAAGTTCAAGCCTGCAGTTTACCTGCATTTGGGCAAACCTACAGCAACTCTACAGAACAGTAATTAAAATGGCTTGTCTATTGATTAGAATACATGATTTCACGAAAAAATTGATAAATCCCATTAGTTTCTGTAAGACTTGACTCAGGGCTCCTTTTCTTCCAACTTAATAGCATCAAGTAGTCTAAAACACAGGAAAAAGCCACGTGACTTGCAGGTTCTCCCCTAGCAGGACATCCTGCCAGTTTTTTCTGTAAGTCTCCACTGTAGCAGTGAGTGAAGTACCTTTAAACGTGCTCATTCAAAACTTTATCAGAAGATTCACATGCTATTATCGTTCTCAAAAGTTGAGAAAAAACTCTGTAAAGAAAACAGTACCTCAACAGGGTTAATTAATTTTAATCTACTGCTGTTCTATGTTTTGCTAGAGCAGAAAAAATCCATAGGTCAGTTAGGTTATTAACTCACTTTTTCTTGCTGCCAACTTCATGCCTATCTTTCTTGTCCTCAGCGTTCTCTCCAGCTTGTTGTGACTGGCTGGTGTCTTGAGCTTCAGACCCTCCATTCAGAACCTTTGAACCTTTAAAATGAAAGGGGAAGAAAACAGTACTGCAGGCAGCACAGCTGTGCTATAAAAAGCCCAAGATAATTTACCTTTATCAACTCAAGCACTATAAATGTTTTCCTCTAACCTAGATGCTCAGCAGCTGAAACAATACAGAAAGCAGTAATTTATACAACTTCCAAAAACTCCATGCAATGAGCTTCATCCCGTAATTTTAAGAGGGGGAAAATAAAGTGTGTATATTCCATGCAATTTCAAGTTGTTCTTGTGCTTGCTAGGCTACAGGTAATAGGACTAATGTTTATATATATTCTGAGCACTGAGACAATCTACTTCAGCAGTAAATTCCATTTTCCACTCTAATCTGGTCAGACAATTTTGGGGGATAACTGGAAGAGTTACTAGTTCCATGGATTCTTGTTTACTCTCAACTCTAACAAGCATGTATGTAACCAAGATATAACAAACAGTATGTATAAAATAGAGTGAGTTTCAAGTTACAGCATGCAATTGTCAAGCAGGAAAACAAAAGCACTATGTAGAAGCTGTACTTAGTGAAGTCAAAGGAGGAATATTTAACCCTTTAAAACTTCTGTAATGAATACATGTCTTGCTCTGTTATTACATGCCAGTGGTTTTTGAGTGAGTTACTGAGGAATGTCACTACGTCATTCCCGTTTTATTTGAAGTTACAGGTTTACAAAAAACTGCCAAACCTCCATTAAGCTACCATGCTACAGAAAAAAAAACCCCCCAAAACAAATAAACAAACAAACAAACAAAAAAATCAACAAACCCACCAAGACACTGCTCATTTGAATACCTGCAGGCTAAGAGATGCTAAAAAGCAAACAGGATCATTTTGAGATAACATGCTAATAGTCGATCTGAAGTTGCTCAGAATCAGTTCTGAACTTGAATGTCATGGAGGAATTCAGTGAAACAATGGATGCTGTAATTCCTTGTTACAAAGTAGGTAGTCTGAAGCTGTACTTCAGCTGAAGTACAACATGCTGTAATTGTGCTTTGTACAGATAGGAAGAGTTCAGAGGTTCCACTTTCAAAAAAGCAGAAGTACAAACTTAAGGAACCAGAATTTCTCTTCGTAGCAAATAAAGAAAAATCCACTTCCATGGAATATACCCTACTCTCATTAAACTAATTACCATTCTCCATTTGACTAGGCAACAATATGGTATTTCAGGGTGTTCTTTTTAAGTCTAGTGTTAACCTTATCTGGAGTAGCTTCACTGAAGTGTTAGCGGTGCTGATCACTGGGTTAGGGAAGTATCTGTGGGGAACCTCCACTACATCACACATACTTCCCTCACCACAAAATGGTTGGATTTTATTATCTTCCTTGCTTTCTTAGCAGTTAAATACAGTGGCATTTCAACTGCGGTTATTCTGAATCCCTGGCATCCTCCATCACCTCAGTTACAGTAATTTGTTTATTCCAGACCCAGGTGGTGTAACTTTCAAACTATTTCCTGTAATGCTCTGAGGATTCAAGTTCAAAGGAAATGTAATTTCTTTCCAGTGTGTATGGAGATCAAGGATGTAAATAATTTTAACAGGTGGGTAGAATTTCTGCATCATCAAGGACATAAATTCATTTGACACACAGCTTTCCAGTGTTTATCTCTACCTAAGTTATTGTAGAGCATTCTTACTCTGGGAGGCTTTCAAAATCATGCTGTAATTGTGCAAATGCTCATGATTAATCTGCAGTAGTACTGCTAAGGGCATAAAGGCCTATTCTCCCTTAAATACTGATTGTTTCTTTACTGTCAGATTGAACTATTAAAGCTGCATCACAAAGGTAGCATGTAAGTGGTTAAAAGCTGATACTACACATAGTTGTATGTGTGATACAGGAAGAGTCTATGAAGGAAATTAAGCAGTTAAACCAAAGGTGGAAGTCGAGGCACCAGAATGTTAATTAAGCAACAGAAGGTGGTATGTTATTCTACTTCTTTGGTTTTAAATTCCACATGGCAATAAAATCAGACAATTTACAAAGTACAAGAATGCTAAAATTCATGCAAAAGCCTCTGTCTTTAGGCAATAAAAGTAAAATAGCCACAGAAAACATGAACTCTTGAACTTAAATGTTAGTTATAGTTATTCTGAATGTGTCAGAAACGCAAAAGTTTTAACAGATGGGTAGAATTCCTACATCAAAGGCTTTTTTAAGCTGGCTCAAACTGATGGAGACTAGGTCTTTTATGTAACAAGAAGCTAAAAACAGTGACTCACCTGTTTGGTCCTTTTCCTTTTCTGTTTTCTTGTTTGCTCCTTTCTTCCACTGTTCTTTGGTTTTGTTGGCTTCCTCGTGCTGCTTCTGCTCCGCAAGTGATTTATTTAGTACTTGGGAAAGAACAGAATCTCCTTCCCCAACCAGAAACATGGTCTTGAACTTGTTATACAGCATTGTAGATTTCTCCATGATAACTTGGCTAACTTTGAATTTCCGTATCTGAAATCAAAGTAATAAAATCATAAACTCCACTTAGGAATTCACCCATGTAATTTCATCGTGTGCTAGATGAAAGCCTTCATTTAACCTGAAGTGAGATCATAGTCTTGTACACTCTCTGAAGTATCACGGAATCATAGAACAGCCCAGATTAGAAGAGACCTTGAAACAACCAACCCTTGCGGGAGAGAGAACCTGTATGAGGTTATCAAGCACCCTGTCCAATTGCATCTTTAAAGCCTCCAGCGATGGGGACTCCACCACATCCCTGGGGAGTTTGTTCCAGTGCAGGACTGCCCTGTCAAAACAAATTTTGCATTGAGATATAACCTCTTCCAGTGCAACTTGTACCTATTGCTCCTTGTCTTCTCCATATGGCTCCTTGTAAGGGGAGGGAAAGCCTCCATCCTCTTTGTAGCTACCCTTTAGGTGCTGAAATACCGTGATGCATACTCCCCCTCCCTAAGACTTCTCCAGGAAGAAAAGACCTAACCCCTTCAGTCTTTCCTTAGAGGGCAGGTTCTTAAGCCCTTCATGGCCCTCCTTTGGACCCTCTCTTCTTTGTCTGCACCATTCTGAATTGTGGGGACCAGAACTGGACACAGTATTCCAGCAGTAAATAGTGCTGATACAATTTAAGAAAACACAGGTTACTGTGATTAACATTGCAGATCTCACCTTCTTTAGAGTCAGAATCATCTCTGTATGTTTCTGAGCTTGTTGCATTGTGACTTGAAGGGATGCAAGCTCATCAAGAGCCTCAATACACCTGTTCACATCCTGTATATAAACAAGAAGATAGTTTGAAGACTTAACTTACATGTTGATAGTCCTTAATTAGCCATACTAAATTAATTTCCTTGCTCAGGGATACCTTGCTGTAATATTCTTAATTTGAATATGTGCTTAGCTTTAGAACAATCGATACAGCCAAACTGGCAGACAAGAACGACCATCAGTTGCCTTTCAGCTACTTCCCTAACAAAAGCCAATTTTAAAAAATAATTTTACACTTTCAAAATACAAACTGGAGCTTTATACCACTTTCACACTTCTAGTGCTTTTGTGCTTGAAGCTGTTCTCTATCATCAGCCTTTTCCATACATAGTTTTTCCCAAATGACTTGCCACTGAAAGGGTGGCAAAGCACCTTAAGTGGCTTTCAGTTAATACACAGAACTGTATCTTTGTGGATTTCTCAGTTAAAAGTTTGATGAATGACAGACTATGCAGTCTGTCATTACCCAGAAGTAATGATGTGTTTGGAAGTTACCATGCTCCAGAAGCTTCCTGGACTGCTGTATAATCCCCATTTTGTCCCTTCAGCAGATACCATGATGGTTCAAGATTTCCCTTCCTTCCGAGAGTCTGCCACTGCCACACTCACTGTGCCCTTCTGGTGCTTCTGCATGGCTCAGGCTTAGCTAGCACAGATGCTTCATTTGACAGAATTCTGTTTGAATGTTTCTGGTAAATTATTTATTATGCAGTATTTTCAAACAAATCCTTTTTTTATTGCTGACTTTGATCTTTTAATGTCCATAGTAACCTCATTTAAGCAGCAGTTACCTTTCAAACTGACAAAATCCCATTCATTCTCAGTATAATTAAAGACAAACACACATACCAAATATCAAGTATTTCCTACTGGAATTATACATATAAATCAGTTAAAAAAATATATACTTACAAGATTATCAATTTTCAGGGAGTTCTTAATTTCTGCATGTATCCTTTGAAGCCTAGAATCCATTGATGTTTCTGAAGATTAAAAATAGCACGCATGAATATTTGATAATCACATGAGGTTTGTTTTTACAGCAACCTTTCTACAAACCTGAACTTCACATAGAATGCAGAAAAATATGGGCAGGCACTCCACATCAGATAATGATGCAGGTGCACACATAAACCAACCACAGGGCTTATAATCAGAAGCAAAGTACTTAGCTTTTTAAAACTGAACACTCTTAGCAACCTACAGAGTTTTCTCCTCAGGAGTTAAAACTGAACATAATCTTCTATTTCAATATACAGCTGTCACCCTCTACCTGTGGCCCAGGTTAGAAGTAAGTTTCAATAAACGCTAAGAGTTAAAAGCTGGAAAACCTTTAATGACTGGCCACCTGGATACTGATGGGTTTGTTTTCAGTAAATTGGACATAATTCAAGTTAAGAGTCGAAATCCATCCAAATAAAATGCTCCAAGTACACATGCTTCTGCAAGAGTGAAAGATGAATAAACATGTCTATCTCCAATTCACATGCTGAATGCCTGTTCGGATTTTTTTTTTAAAATACACAAGTGGTACGTGTTCTGAAAAATGCTGCAAGCAAACAGTTTCCTTCAAGTCTAGTCTATCATGTATGGGTTTGGTAACTTTTGCTCCCCACCAGTAACAGGTTGGTTAGAGTCCATGCCACTGGATCTGCACAATACTACAAATTACAGCCAGTGGTTTGGATTGCCCTTAAAGATGGGAGTACTAAAAAAGGAATGACTTACCGTTACGAAGGTTAGTTTGCAAGTGTGGTTTAGTAGACAAGACTAGAGCAATCTGAATCTAAGCCTCTCGCTTAGGAAGCCTTCTCTTAGTAAGAGGTAGTATCTAAATACTTTCAAGAGGTCCCTCAGATTATTGTGTTTTGAGGAGACAGAAAGGAAAAATACCAGAACTAAGGAGATCTGGTTCAAAGAATAAGAACTTTCGTATCTTATTCACAATCAGACGAGATCACCCAAGTTTATTAGCTTGAATGACAGTAAACTGGGTATAGCAAAGACTTGTTCTAATGCACTGAAGAATGAACATAGAAGAACAGAATGCACTGTTTCACAGACCTGAAGGAGGCAGTCATGGATCAAACATCTCTGACTGAGCTCCCACAGACACCCTCAGTAGTAAACTGTCTTATGCAGGCAGATAATTTTGTTCAAAATTTAAGATAACC
This sequence comes from Nestor notabilis, assembly GCF_000696875.1. NCBI lineage: Eukaryota > Metazoa > Chordata > Aves > Psittaciformes > Psittacidae > Nestor > Nestor notabilis. The sequence goes on along the minus strand of NW_009942284.1, from coordinate 20,947 downwards.
AAAAAGTAGTCCAGAGAAGCTAAACTAACCTCTTTTCTTCTCCATCTTCTTAACTTCTGCTTTCTTGCCTTCTTCTTTATTCTGCCTATTGGAAATATTGAAGTGTTTTTGCAAAGTCATAGACTGTTTTTCAGTCTTCCCCCCCTGCTGCCCAATTTTTAGATGAGAGGCAGTGTTTTGAGGTGTTAGCATGCAAAACCCACAAAAAGCCAAGTTCTGGTTTTCAAAGACCAAAATAAGTTAACAAAATTAGCTGAGATACTGCTGATAAGTCCTCCATAGTGATAGACAGTTTTCCCTAGAAATGGCAGATCAGAAGTATTTTAAAAACAAGTCACATTTCCAAACTGTATTTTGCTTTGGTTGCATGTACAAATTGGTTAAATGGCATTGTATGGAGTAACTGGCAGAGAAAGAAAATATTCTTATGATGATGATGAAAAGACTAAAACTACTTGACATTACCACAGGGAATTCTGGAGAGATCAATTAGTCATAGTCAGTTCCTACGTGACTTTTCTCATATAATTGTGTAAGTATCCTACAGCTGACCATAAATGTACCTGTGATTTAAATATTCTTAAAGCTAACAGTAATAAAAGAACAACAAGACAACTTACTACAAGTTAACTGAAATATCCTGGCTCTTTCTCTAGTTCTATCACTAGAAATAAAGCTGGGACTCAAGAAAAACAGACCAAAAACTTTTTCCCATCTCAGTCAGCATGAAGACAGGCAGAAATCTTTCAAACAAGCTTTTGAACTCGGTTCAGAGAAGACTGTGAGCCCCTGTTTAGCAGTTTGTCTTCTTCAGTCTTCTCCTACTGAAGACTTTTAGAATTTGCGTATTTCAGCACACCATAACTAAATATTCTGTGACTGATTTTCCTCCTTCATAGTAACATGCATCCATAAAATATCCAAGATGGCATGTCTGTCATCTTCCATTCTCCTTTCATACTCTATCCAGTTACAGAATCAATAGTTTTAAAGTATGTAAGACTATTTTACTTCAACTGGCAGCACAAGCTCAGACCATTTAAATGGTACATGTAAACTTTGTGTATATACACAACTGTGTACAAAGCACCAGTATCAGACTTACGTATACACTAATGAAGTAGCTAAAAGACCAGCAAATGGAAACTACGCTGATGAGAAAAGTAAATTAAAAAAGGGCTATCAACCTATATTCAGTTTATTAGCAAAGGAACTTGAAGACAGCACAAAAAGAAAATCTTTCTACTTTTAATCAATATTGAGTTTTGTGGTATTAGTCATCAGCTATAATTAATTATGCATTCATTAGCTACTACTCCTTTATCTTACTGAAACAAAGGTCTACACAACCCTCCAATGCATAAAATGACAGCTATTTAGAGACTTGATTATTACAACCAAATCAGTATATGACAGTTTGATTGCAGAAATCATCACTATGTGTCAGATTCAGTGATATATTAAGCTGCAAAGATGCTAAGGGCAGTTTAGTATCTCGGGAGTTGGAAATCATAGAATAGTTAGGGTTGGAAAGGACCTTAAGATCATCTAGTTCCAACCCCCCTGCCATGAGCAGGGACACCACACACTAAACTGTGTCGCCCAAGGCTCTGTCCAGCCTGGCCTTGAACACCGCCAGGGTTGGAGCATTCATAACTTCCTTGGGCAACCTATTCCAGTGCCTCACCACCCTCACTGTGAAGAACTTCTTCCTTGTATCTAACCTAAAGTTCCCCTGTTTAAATTTAAAGCCATTCCTCCCGTCCTACCACTAGAGTCCCTAATGAAGAGTCCCTCCCCAGCATCCTTGTAGGCCCCCCTTCAGATACTGGAAGGCTGCTATAGGCAAGTAGAGTAATCATATTATCTTTCCAGAGGAGTGACAGGAAGAAGAGAAGAAAGGGCTAGAGAACAAAAAACCCCAAACTAGATTCTTGTTAATGAATGTGAAAATAGTAGGATTTTCTTGTGAAAATGGTGAAGAGGACCACTGTCCTAATCCTTTTTCTCTGAATTGTTACCTTGTTCTTCCTTTCTTCTGCCTCACCCCCTTCAGCTACCAGACAGAGAAGGAAATGTTTTCCAGGTAACCCTATGCATTCCACTACATGATCGAAAACGCGTAACTGTGGACTAATAGGTTCTACCAGTTCTCAATCTAATGGATCCAAAACTTAAAGAAAACTTGCAGACATCACATGTTAAAACATACTCACAATTCAGATTCTGTCTGTTCCTCTTGCTTACGCTTTCTTTCTGCTACTTCTCGCTCATGTTGACCTTTTACAATGTTTCTCCTATGAGCTGCCTGAAAGCTTCTTCCCCCTTTTTTCTTCTGTTTTTATTCGCAATTTTAGCATTGGAAAGAGAAAATCAAGATTATTAAATCATTGTTTCCGTAACAGATAAAGCTATGCACACTATCTTTGAAGCAACTCTGCTCTGAGGAACAACCTCACAAGAGCTGGCTTTCCCAGGAACTAAATAAAAGATCTCCACATGTTGGTAAGCTCTGAATTTCTTTAGTTCTTTCTCCCTTTCTAATAGAAGGCAATATCCTAAGCACCAGAACAATGAAGACATTCCAATGACTTGCTAGGAACAGCTTTATACCTTTCAAATACCTGATTTTGAGCCAAATATTCTCTTAGGCACACCCAAGTAAAAAAGTCTGCATTCTAAAGAACATAGATGGAAAAAGCCTTTTGACAAAGTAACTGCTACATTTAGAGCCTTCATTAAAAAAGTGTTCTAGAAAAGATGCTTTTCTTGGAAAGTACCAAGTAAGTTCCTGAATTATTTGACAAAATGAAGTTCTGCAACTTTTATTCTACGTATCTATACCAACCACACACAAGTCTCCAGCCTTTACTAAGGTCAAGCATTAACTTCAAGAAAGATTTTCAGATACTACTTTCCTCTATAGTAAATATATCAGGAAAGCAAAACTATATACCTTGTCACCTTCTTGTTCTTCTCCATCATCTTCAGAATCAGAAGCTGATGCAGAACCCACTTTTGCAGCATTCTTCCTTTTTGGTTCAGCTTCTTTCTTTCCTTCCTTTTTGTCAAATTCTTTCTTTGATTTCTCCTCTTCCTTCTGACTTTCCTCATCTTTTTTCCCTTGCTTTTTGGGCTTGTCTTCTGGTCCTTTTTTCTTTGGCTTCTCATCCTCATTAACACTAAAACACAAACAGATTTAGACACTGTATCCATTTCCTACAGTGAGTTTAAAACATTAAAACATCACATTCTTCTAACAGTCTTCTTCTAAAATTATAGCCCATCTATGCAAAAAAAGGGGCACTAATGAAGCTAACATTAATCTACATGTATAGATCCAAACCTAAGAAGCTAACACTCTGCTCTTCCCATGCATATGTTTCTGCAGGACCAAGAGTGCATACACTGTAAACTAGTTTTATAAAGTATTCTTTATAAATACTTTATAAAGTATTATTTAAAGTGTAGATATACTGAAACTGTACATCTGCTTATCTATGAAAAATTACACTAATGCTCAACCCTTCCTTCAGTTATTAGAACCACTGAGGACTTGACACAAGAAATGGAGGTAAAAGCGGTGCTGGAATTCCATTAGAACAGATTTCTGAAACAAAAATATAAAAGAATTCAGTATTTTCATTTTGCCTATCTTGTCTTTTGTCTTAGTAAGTACCTTTTCCTTTTCACTCAGCGTAATACAATTATATATGGAATTTTGCACAGATTTTACAGGTTAGGAAGGTTAAGATCTTCTCTTGTTCCAGAAATGTACTACCTTGAATTATGTACGAATTACCTGAGCTGTGAATGACCACACCAACATAAACAGTATCTCATACTAAATGCTAACGGGGCAAAAATCGTCAGGAACTCAGTAGTAATTATGAAGTCTTAACATAAGGAACAACACTGTTTACAATGAAGAAGCTTTATATTAAGAAACAAAACAGAACAACTCACGAGTCACTCTCTGACAGACAAGATGGTTTCACCAACTTGGGTCTCCCTCTTGGTTTTGGAACCTTTACTTCAGAAGCTAGTATTTACAGAGAAAAAACAGGTTAGTCCACAGCCACCATCTGCTTCTTTTATATACGGAAAGATTCGTACTCAACAGACAGAAGCTACACTTAAATCGAAACATATAACTTAACTTTGTTATTATACAAAATTCAAGTGTTAAGTGAGTACCAAACTTTAATCAAGATCTCTTTGAAAAATTAGAGGGTTTTTAGCTGATTGGTAAATTTAAAAATTTGGTGGCTTTTTAGACACAGGCTCCAACTTCCAATTCTTGTGGGTTTTGCCGCCTGTGCAATTAGGATTTGTTCCACATGTTGCATAACTAATATAAACAAGCCTCAAGTTAGCGAATGAGAAAGTCTAAACTTAAAGAATGGAAAGAAGTCATTTAGTGTCCACATTTATGCAGTCTGTTTGCCTTTTAGACGTATCATAGGTCTTCCAGTGCTTTTTTATATTACTTTTAAATGTACCATGGGGCTTCCATCTCTTTTCTTGATAACAAACCACTGTAAAGAAGTTCTACCACCACACTACAGTACAGAGCAAAACTTTATATTTCCCCAGACTCACCTTATTGTTAAGAGTAAGACATATAGTGTATCTGCCTTCCTGGCACTCATATCCTTCAAATACTTGCATGACACCACAGTGAACATGTGGTTAGGAAACCTAATACTCTGTTTTTAAACTCCTGCTCATGTTAGCATGGAGCACTGTTAAGCAAGAGATGCCCGCATCGTATCAACACCAGAAAAGGCTGCACAGTATATCTTATGAAAAGGTATTTTATACAGGAGGTGAAAGCATCTCTTACAGATCCTTGCCTGCTCTCAGACAGTAGTTAGTAAAAACAAAAAAGATTTTGAAGATAAACACACATGCAAATATTAAAAATGTACATTTAGTACATGTAATAAAATGGAGGGTGGGAGAGGGAACTGAAGTAATACTGAATTTCCTCACAGCTTCCAAGGCAAAAGTAATTAAGTCAAGCGAACCGTGGTTGCACTTTGTAAAGTTATTTTCGTATTATCAGCAGATGCAGGTAAGTATAAATCATTTGTTTCCCAGACTAGATGCTCATACAATATACTTAACTGCTGCAAGAACTGTTTTCTGATGAAGTAGTTAATAATTAGTTCAGGAATATCTGCAAGCTTACCACAAAAATTCCAATGAATTAGATCACTGCTGCTTTGAAAGAAACAAGCACTGGAGAATCATCAAATGGTTCTAATTATACATTTCGGGGAAAAAAAAAAAAACCAACAAAAAAAAACCCCAAAGACCCAAAAAAGCAGTTATATCTTCTTTTCATTTGTCTACCAATCTACACAGACTGCCTTCAACATTTTTAAACAAGTTTCTCCACCTCTTTGTTTTTATTGTCCTCTGAGCTCCACCTACAGGCTCTGTATTCCCTCAGTTCTTTTCCTTCTGTTTTATGGATATTCTAACACAATTAAAGTATTTTACAGATCTTTAACGAGACCTCCATTAAGGTCTTAATGGAGCAAAACCACACAAAGCATTCTTACTATGTATCTGTAGTTTAGCAGCATTCTATGAAGAAGGCTTTTCTAAACATACTTGTACCCAAAAATTTGTCTTGTTTACAGGACTGAGCATTAATGCTAACAAGTTAAATCCATTTATGTTCCAAATTCATCAGTTTGAGACAAGGTGTTAAGCAAAGACTGCCTTTAGCATGAGAATATACTCTGTAGTACTTGAGAGGAAAGTCATAGCTCTCTCAGTAATTCTCAGATATTTCTTTGGCGAAAAGCAGTAAACCTTTCTTTTGAAGTTACCTGCTGGTCTTCCTCTCTTGGGGCTTACTTTTGGAGACACTGGCCCAGGAGTTGCTGCTGTCACTGCTGCTCCTGCTGTTGCCACTGCTGCCACTTCCTCGGCTTCAGGTTGTTTTTCAGCCTAATTTAAAGCAAGAATTTCACAACTGAAAATATCACAGGGTGCCAATTCATCAATTACTTTCTTAAACAATAGTTTTAAACTTCTAGAATAAATTATTGTGCTATTGCTTCGATGCATGGGAAAGCAAAGTTCATTAACAGTATCACTGATTTCCGCATCTACATACCATCCCTACCCATTCATTCATACATTTCATGCAATTTCAACCAGCCCATTAATCTTCAGAACAAACTATCCTGATATAACAAAAGAAAAATATTATTTGTAAGTATGTTTAAGATCAACACAACAGCATGCCAAAACCCAGTTTTAAGCAGTTAATATTTTTTTCCCCATATACTAATACTCCTCTTTTAGAAGCTATCATCTCCTCTAGCTGCATCAAAGTATCAAGCCAGTAGATGGAGATACTCAGAAAAAAAAGAAACAAACCCCCCACCTCCTTCCGGTTTTACAGATGATTATTCACAGTGAAAAAGCTGGAGGTTGAACTGCACTAACTAGACAACTACCCTATCTACAAAGCCATTTGGGGGATAGCAGTGTGTGTAAAGACAAAAGAAAATCTTCATGAAAGGATACAAATCTCCTTGAAGAAACATTCCATCCAGATAAAAAGAATTTAGAAAAATCCCAACTGGAGAAAATATTCACAGAGCTTAGTGTACTGGATGCAGGAGCACCATCTAACAGCAACAGAAAAGTTATGGGTAAATACATATTTATCTTAATGTTCTTTGTGGGCACCTACAATAAAAGATAACTTGGAAGAACAGAGACAAACTTCTATCTAGAACAGAGCAGAGGTACATCTCTCGTATTAACTGTGCTTCGCACTAGCCAACAGAGGGAGTTTAAATGAAGACAGAAAAACACCTGCTAGAATGCTTTCTTACAATCCCAGAAAAAGAAAACACCATGTTTCTTAAGGCAAGTAGGAAACACATTCAAAGTCATGTAACTGCATAGCCAACTCTTTTCTGACCTATAAGCACATACCATATCCCTTGAAATACAGTTTTTCTGTTCAGCAACAGCCTATAGTAATGCTAACACATAGAGCACATGCCAAAGAGAAGTCTGTCAGCTAAAGCTAGTAAACTGACAGGAAATCTTTTTAGGCCTGCAGTACCTTATGATGCTAAAAAAGCCCTAAAACAAAACACACCACAACTGTATGATTTGAGTGCTTTTTGAAAAAGCAAAAAATGAGATTGTCTTTGTGGGTCTGCATCAGCTGTGAGGGTTCTCTCCCATCTGCAAACTGAAATCACAAATATACATAGTCACAGACATTTTTTCAAGTATTTCAAAAACGTTGTTTCAGACTAGAAACTTTCTTTAAATTTAATTTAGGTTCTTGTAAACTTACTCTTCTAAGTAAGGTATACTTAAAATCGTATTTTTTAAATACTCAAGACATTTTTGTAAGACCACCCAAACATGTACCTACCTTTCTTCCTGATGCAACTTACCCGTGACAAACATACCAAGGTCACAATTACTTTGCACTCATTCCATCCCTGCTGTCAGCACTAATGTGACAAGTTAAATGGTTTCAAATTAAAATAAAGATTTGCCCCACTTTAATCTAGTTTTTAGCTGTGTCAGTGCCCTGATGTGGCTTGCTCTGTGACCACATGAATATGAAGGCTGGAGCACACCAAGCGACCAGCTCGAAGTGCTTCTTTCAAAGTTAACTCAAGTTTTTCCCAGGTTGAAGAGACTACAAAAATCACAACCTCTTAAGAAAGGACAGTAGTTCAGTGTGATGAATGTGTTAGAAGAAATTTTCAGAGCTTCAAAACAGACTACTTATTTTAAAAAAAACACAATTAGTGGCCTAGCAACAGTTTGTATCTTATTTTCTCTTACTTGCAGTGAACTGTTTAGGAAAAGATGGGAACTCCCTCCTCTACATTAAGATCAAACAGAATTAAGATTTGTGGAACACACTCTGTGGAAACTTTCATTCCTATAAATCTTTCAGACATATGAAAGGGGGGAGAAGAGTATCAAGCACTTCAACTTACGCATAATCTGTCATTAAAAGAAATAATATCCTTACTATTTCCAAATAATAATATCCTTATTATTTCCATCACATCCAAAAATTCCAGTAAGGTGAAATAATTAAACATATTGTTACCTTTCTTTTTCTTCCTCTTCTAGCTACTTTAGGAAGAGAAGCATCATTTGTTTTCACCACATCCTGTGAAGATTAAAAACAGTGCTAAGTCTTAGCAAAACAAAGATGTATCTTACATGATTCTAAGTTTTTTTTCCCCAATGAAGCCTGAAGCACATTATTTAATCTGTAATATATATGAAGTCACCTCCTGCTCTTAAATTATGAAAATCCTGGATACGTGGTAATCAGGGTTTGGTTTTTTTTTCCTGAAATGTAACAAAAAAGAACCAAGTAATATTCTGTTTTAAATAAATATGTAGAAATGTTTTAACTGAACTTACAGACAAGCTAGACTAGAATTTTTCTCTGCTGAAAGCTTCAATTCCTGTTAGCTTCAATGAGAGGTACAAATATGAGTGAACACATATGAAGTTTTCTGTCATTAAACAGCTCCTGAGACTGCCACAGCAGTAGTAACGGTAGCTTCTTAGTACTCAATACTAGATTTACGTAATATCAAGATGCTCTTCAGCACAGAGAAAAAGCTTTCACGTACTTCTTTATTACTGTTTTTTTCAGGAGGTAGATCATCTTCCTTTAAAGTATCCAGCTCCTTTTCTTCTGTTTCAGCTTCTGTAGGCAAGTTATTATCCTCTTTAGGTGACAACTGCAAAGGGAGGCAACACAGTTAAAAAATGCATTTAAAAGTATTTCATAGTGAAAAGAGAACACACTAACAACCATTAGGCTGCTTTTCACTTTAAAAAGCTTAAATCTGTACATACACTCCTTTCTTAATACACCTTAAGAGCCTAAGGCAGGATCACTTTCTCCAGTACACAACTGCAGACTGTTGTCAAAACAGGTCAAAATACAGCAATGTATTACAGTAGAACTTAAATTTCACTTTGTGTTCATGATAACATAACTATACTTTTTCACATATCACCATTACATGAGTACTTCTAAGTGTTCATCTGGATCGCTGTTTATCTATTACACACAGATGGATATCCAAGTCACAGACCACAAGTAACAAAGAATATCATTCTACTAAACAAAGATAATGTAGTAAACAGACCACAAACAAGTTGCTTTATGAGATACTAATTAGTGACAATTGGTGTCATCTAATCTATGCCCTTTTTCCTGTCTCGTGGGTTTTTTTAAAGCTTAAAATACTAATTTTCATTTTAGATGAGCAATTAAGACTTGAAAAATCAAGAGTCTGTAATAATTTACTTGAAAATAATCAACATTTTCTTGCAGCCTATGTATGTGCGCGTTTTTCAGGTCTTCAGTTCATTCTCTCAACTTTAATGCTATTGCATTATCCCATCTGCAAGCATCTTGAAGCACCTTCAATGAAATTCCCTTTAATGCAGCTGCAGCTCTTAAATTTCAACACTGAAGAAAGCAACTCACACACAAGGCTGTGAGGCAATGTTCCTAATTACTTGAAGACATGATATATCACTGAGTCTTTTTACAGATTACAACATGAAGACAGAAGGATAACGGGTACACTAAACCCACAGGAAACCAGAGAACAATGACCAGTTAAAATGTTATTGCTACATTAGTATCAGAAGAAAAGGAGTAAATTTGCTCCATATTTTGCCTTAAACTGATTAACACTAATTATAGAATCTATGTAAAAAGAACTATTCAGGATCTTCCATTCCACCTTTGTGTTTAAATGGCTCTTATGTCTTCCTGTTTCTCCTTCACAGTGCCAGCGCAGGACAGGCTGAAAGCACTTTCCATGAGAAGCATGAAGCTTATGCCATAGCCATTCCCACTAGCTCATGCCGCTTGCTGCATAAATTCACAGTGAAGCAAACTGATGAACTAGTCCAGTTTAAAATCTATATATCAATGTACTACTAGTACAATTTTTCTCCACTCAAAGGTCTTTTTTTTCCTCTTGAAAAAAGAAGCTATTACAGCTACTAGTAATATGTTAGTATTACTAATTAATCCTACATAATCCTACCTAAGGAACATCCACTATGTATCCGACACATTGAAAATTCTTCAGTTGCAACTGTGAATCAATACTAAAGGACAGCCAGGTACACCTGGCTAGAAAAACTACATTGAAACTTGGCAAATCATCGAAAGGAAAACAGTCAGAATCAAGGCGCGCCTATTCGAAATAGTTTGACACCTAATTTAAGGGCACTGCGCATCCTGTAGAACAGTAATTTCCAGAAATGAGTTAGAAATAAATGAGATACCATAAATATATCAGTCCTATCTGCACAATTCTTGTCATTTTAGGATTCTATTCTCCTTAGAAAAAACTGAGAAGAGATGAAACACATCTGTTCCACACCATAAGAGAAATAAACCCACATGAACAAACCAAAGCATTAAAGGATAAAGTTCAAAGCAGTATGTTACACTAGTATCATTAAGTGTACAGTAAGCTGCTAAGAAAGTTCACCTCCTACAGTATGAACTATGGACAGTACCAATAAGCTGTTTCAGACTAAAGTGTGTCTTCTTACTGTGAATACAATAGATTTAAGATAACACAATCTTTTTTCAGAAGTATTCTAAGGTATGCACACATTTACGAAGCAAAGCTGAACTCTCTGTATAAAATACTGTATACCAATTACTCACAGATACCTTCCTGACTCAAGAGTCCAGTGATGCAGCTATGAAACCCTTTAAAGCCATTTATATCCTAATTAGTCCATTAGGAGTGTGGCCTGTTTAAAACTGATTCTTATCATCTGTTCAGACAGATATGCTGCAGCACTCTTTCAGCCCAGACGGTACGTTATGCTCTGTTAGGATTTTCAACAAAACCCCTCATAATTGAAAAAGACAGTCATACCTGTCTACGGTATTAAAGTCTTCAAAACCAGAAAGGTAAACCTGAAGCTAAATCTCTGTGATCATTTCCACCTTCTCCTGACTAGGAAGTACTGTAGGAATTTAGCCTAAGTTACCTTAAATTCAAGTCTGAGAAACATAGATCGGTAAAGAAATTAACTTTCAAAAAACACGTACAGCACCTTAAAAGGTATGAAAAATATTACTGTATCTATATATATATACTGAATATATTACTTAAAAGGACAAATATATGACTACACATACATCTGAAAGAAGCAAAGGCAAGGCAGTTACAACAGTAAAACTCTTAAAATATTTAAGTAAAAACTTGGCAATACAATTTTGACTTACAAGCCTTTCTGGTAAAACAAAGCATCAATTCAGTCACTCACTTTTGGGACAGAATTCTTTCTTCTTTTGGCTCCTGCTTTTTCTTCACTCCCCTCAGCAGGCTCCTGAGTGCTTTCTTGAACAGTTTCTTTGATAGGAGGGTTAACGGCTGGATGGGACTTCAATATAGAAAAACCAAAAATGAAATCTAAATCCCTTCCTGAACTACAGAGTAACATCACTGAGAGGTGTTCTATCACGTATATTACAGAAGAAAGCATCATGCTAAGGAAACCCTTACTAAAACTACAAGCATATTAAAATATATCTTACATATTTTATTTCCACACTTTTTTGTTCAAATTGTGTTTTCATACCAAATTTGCAAGCTCCAATGCTAGAACAACTTATTTTCACAGAAAAACACTGCAATGCAAGTTTTTTCTTATTCAGAATTTAAAAGAAGAAAGTTGGTTTTGGCCAAATACAACTTGTGATGCTACTGCCTGCAGTTTTGAATGAGGTATCAATCCTAAGTGAGTCAACTACCTGTTCCTGAAAACATAAGCAGAAAAAAAAATTTATAATAAATGCTAACATTAAAACATGGAAATAGAGAAGGTAAAGCCAAAATAACTTTTTTATTATTATTCCATTGCATTGTGGACAGCATTCTCACTCTTAAATATTAGTGCCTTCAAACAAAGCTGGCAGAACTGCCCCCAGCTCTTAATTTTTCCCCCACTGAGGAAGTGGTTTTGGATTTAAGCCCAAGCCACAAGCTCCTTTCTGCCTTCTACTTCCCTTACTAGTAGTTACAAGCAACATCTGCAAAGTATAAATACTGCTTTCAGAACATTCCAGCCAGTTCTAGCAGTTAAACAGAAAATATGGCTCTCAGAAGGACTTACCAAGACAAAATATACCAAATAAAAGGAGAGAAAAAAAGCCAAAAAATTGCAAGAAAATCCCTCTATATAAATAGCTGGTAAGTTTGTCATTTTAGTATTAATCTTGTATCCAGAATAAAAGCTCAATTCTGCCAACATCTTCAAGTGCCTCTCTGATCTCACCTCCTGTGTGGCCCAACACAAAATGACCTACTCATGCTAAATTCCTAGACTCTTGTCTTTCCTGCTACCGCACAGTGCTTACGCTGATCTTCTCTTGCACACTGTACCCAGAAAAACAGCTGGTAGGTGCTGGCACGCTGCATGGAACCCGCTCAGAGAGTGCCCTCAGCTCGTCGCAAATCCCAGCACAACTGGGATTGCCCCTCACCAAACCCTGCCTATCACACAGCACATGGGCCTCCCCCAACACAGCTACAGGGAAGAGCAGCTGCCTGAAAAGAGCTGGAGAGATGCTGCAGCAGAGATGATGCTGTAGGGGGGTGCCTGCAGAGGGACACTGGAAAAAGGAGGCACATAACCAGTCACCCAAGTTGAGGTTCCAGCCCAGAGGTGCTGTCCGAGCAGAGACAGAGTGGGCAGATGGTACACCTCTGAGGGGACTGCAGCCCACAGAGGAGCCCATACCTGAATTACTCCGCAAGAAGCAAGGAACAGCAAAAGCGAAGTAACCATTACACGCTGGCCCCAGTGTGCTGCCATCACCTCACTCAAGGGGCTGCTGCGATGTACGGCGAGGGGACTGAAGACCAATGAGAGAAGAGGAGAGGTGGCTAGGGGAAGCCAAGGTGTCTTCTCTAAGTGTTTGTCTTTGTTTCATGTTACCAGAATTGGTAACAAAAAGCTTATGTCAGTAGACCAAATCGTGCGAAATTCTGTGACACAGGCGTTTTCTTGCCTGTACCATACCTCTTTTTGGCAAAGACAGGAAGGTGGAGCCCCAGAAGCCTATTTCAGCCACTCTGCTCCTTTAAAACATGTACAAGCTTCCCCACAAACTCCCAATAAAACTGCCAGAATACTTAGATCAACCACTCGAACTTCCTTTCCTTCCCCGACTAAAACACCCAGAAGTCCTACCTCTCAAAAACCCCTCAGCTGTTAGTTTAGACAGCCACAGAGCCCGTTATCAAGCAGATAAGCACCTTCTTGTATTACCACCAGGGAGGAACCGTATGCACTTGTTTTTCCAGCTTTGAGAATAGGATGCTAAGATAACATCCTGTCCTGGTTTCAGCTGGGACAGTTAATTTTCTCCCCAGTACCTAGTGCAGTGCTGTGTTTGGCTTTAGTCTGAGAACAGTGCTGATAACACACCAATGTTTTTAGTTGTTGCTCAGTAGTGGTTATCCTGATCAAGGACTTTTCAGTCTCTCGTGCTCTGCCAGTGAGATGGGGCACAAGAAGCTGGGAGGAAGCAGAGACAGGACACCTGACCCAAACTAGCCAAAGGGGTATTCCATACCCCAGCGGGTCATGCCCAGTATAGAAACTGGGGGGAGTCACCTGGAAGGGACCAATCGCTGCTGGGGCCGGGGCTGGGTATTGGTTAGCAGGTGGCAAGCAATTGTATTGTTTATCACTTGTGCTTACTGTTTGTTTAGTTGGGTTTTTTTTGGTTGGGTTTTGGGGGCTTTTTTACCTTTTAGTTTTGTATCTCTCTCCTTGTTATTTCCCTTATTATTAGCAGCATTATACTGTACTTTTAGTCACTGGGCTGTTCTTATTTCAACCCCGTGGGTTTTACATTCTTTCAATTCTCCTCCCCATCCCACCCAAGGCGGGTGAGTGAGACGTTGCGTGGTACTAAGTTACTGCCTGGGTTTAAACCATGACACATACTCATGAACAGCAAAGCTGCAACATCATCAAATGCCAAGGGAACTAACAGGAACATGAAGTAAGGTACCTCTGCAGTCTTATCACCATTAATTGTATGCTATCCTGCAAAGTACTGAAGAAGTAAAGCTCATTTCAGCACATAAGCTGAAACAAATAAAAGCAAAACTAGAATCAAATATCACACCACAATTTTCTTATTCCTATAAAAGTGGGATGTTCCTCCATCTTATCTATAACCCTTGGCAGAATGGTGACATAGTATTTCAATTCTAAGAATTAAACCCAAAAAGTACTGCTTTGAGAACAAATACAGGAGATCCATGACTGACTGACCTGAAATCAAACACGCTCAAAGAAACTCCCTCTAAAGTAGCCTTACTGACAGTTTTATTTCAGACCAAGTAACACTTCACCTGTTTTACATCCTGATTTGTTTTACAGAATGTCCAATCTAGTCAGCCATTTGCAGATGTACTCCTTCAGTACCAACAAGAACTGCCCACAGGTAAAAACAAGAGCTGGTTAAACATTAAGGGCTTGGTTTGCTCCAAATCAATTTTTATTTTAAAAACGCACAGCACAGGGTGGAAAGAGAAGACTATCGATGAAAGGCTTTCTAGAGCCTTAAAGTTAAGGCGAAAATTCGTAAGAAAATTTGCACAAGTTTACTGCATTACTTCATTCATTCTGTATTTCAGTCTCGTCCAGCCT
>NW_009942284.1:2791-6185 GCF_000696875.1 Nestor notabilis | reverse complement strand
AGCAGGGTCACCCAGAGACAGCTGACCAGGACTATGGCTAGACAACTCCTGAGTATCTTCAAGTTCAGACACTCAACAGCCTCCCTGGGCAAGCTGTGCCAGTGCTCAGTCACCCTCACAGCAAAAAAATGTTTCCTGGTATTCAGAGGGAACCTCCTGTGTTGCAGTTTGCCCACTGCCTCTGGTCGTGGCACTGGGCACTACCAAGAAGAGCCGTGATCCACCTCTTGGAGCTGTTCAGTCTGCAGAAGAGAAGCTGCATGGAGACCTCACAGCAGCCTTCCAGTATCTGAAGGGGGCCCGTAGGGATGCCAGAGAGGTACTCTTCATCAGGGACTGAAGTGATAGGACAAGGGGCAATGGGTTTAAACTTCAACAGCGGAAATATTTAGATTAGATATAAAGAAGTTCTTTACTGTGACAGTACTGAGGCACTGGAACAGGCTGCCCAAGGAAGCTGAGAATGCTCCATCCCTGGCAGTGTTCAAGGCCAGGCTTGATAGCGCCTTGAGCCACCCAGTCGAAGGGAAGGCTCCCCTGTCCATAGCAGGGGGGCTGGATACTAGATGATCTTACAGTCCGTTCCAACCCAAACCATGCTATATGTTTAGTTACATCCCTGCTTCAGGTATGTGTATACATTGGTATCAGCCCCGAGTTCTCCAGGGCTGAACAGTCCCAGTTCTCTCAGCCTTTCCTCACAGCAGAGATGCTCCAGGCTATCATTTTTGTGTCACTCTCGTTCCAGGATGACAGTATCTCCCTTACACCAATTAGCCCAGAGCTGGGTAAAGTACTACAGTCAAAACACCCCTACTAAGAAAAGCTCCTTCTTCAAGTATTTTTAAGGCTCACTTATAGAAGTAGAATCATAGAATAGGTAATTTTAAATATGACTTGGGGGGAAAAAAAATGGCAAAGAACAACCCCATAGCTCTAGACAGAACCTGACCAGCTCATGAAAGACCTGTTTAAGAGCTATCACTGAAGCTGAAGTATTATTAAAATACAGTCCTTCCCACTGTGATGAAGGGATTCGCATCTTTTCACACCCAGAGCAGAAAAAGTGCACACCTGGAGTACACCACCTTATCTCTCAACTCTACTTCAGAAACAACTCAGTATACCCATGAAGCAGGGCTTAAATGGTGTTGAAATGGCAAACTGGAATAAGAGCAGCAAATAATACCAAAATATACCTACTATTTTTATTATTACTGCAGCAGTGCCTAGAAGACTAAGTATGTGATCAGGGTCCAGTGTATGCCCAGTGTACACAGTGAAACCAAGAGGCCACAGAATGTTCAGAGACGGTACGCAAACACAAAACTCCAGTTCTGGAGTACAGTTCCAGAGATAAGTATTTTGGGAATACATATTAGTACATATAGTTTATAGTTATATATACAAACATAAGTATACATATAGCTGTAACTAAAACTTGATGTGTATTGTAAAAAGCTAACTTTCAGCTTTGTGCTCTGAAACTCAGCATGATCCCCCATGAGCTTACATTAAGTTCATAATAAGCACATACCCCTAGTTAAACAATACCCCTATCTCTTATGCTATTAATACTAGAGATCAATTAAAAAAATTAAAATAAAAATAATAATTAGCCTAACTTGCCACTAGACAACAGCAATAATTCATTATCTTACAACAGGGAACATTAATTGCCTTTTTTTCCCCCTCAACACTACAGCAACAAAGATTTGCAGGCTCTGCATAACTTACCTGTTGATGAGAGAACTTCACTTTGGGATTGTTGTCAATTTCCCACAACCCTTCATTAAAACCCTTTCTCTTATTTGGTTTGCCATATTTATCTTTATTTTCAGAGTAAGGGAATATGTCCTTTGGTCCCAAAAATGCCCTTAAGGACAGAAACAACAAAATTTCACATTTTAAATAATTAGTCTTTTCAAAGTAGTAAGCACCAAATGTTATTAAGACATGCAATTCACTACAACAACTGATTCTGCTACATAAGGTTCTTTAGTTTCCTCAACTTCTGCTTCAACAGCCCAAGTTTTTCACTACTACCACCACACATATGGACCCCCTTCTTCCCAGGGTGCTGAGCATCTGGTAAGGAACAGCTAAAGCTGCATCTTAAGATTACAGCCAATAGGACAACCAACTACTGAACCAGAACAATTGAAAATGAGTAGCTTGCAAACAAACAAAGAGCAATTGCTTCCTTAGGAAAAAGAGTCATGCTTCAATGTTAAGAATAAAAAATTCTGGAATCTGGACAATGTAAAGCAAGAGAACAACTTAAAGGAGAAGAAATGCCTCCAATCTAACAAAAATCCTTCTGAGTTCTTAAGTTAAAAGTAATCTGGTTAAAATACAAAATTTAAGAATAACTTTTAGTGTAGCAGACATAAAACAGCACCACATGCATACACTGACTGTCCATGTCTTTGTAAGAACGCTATGCAACTCAGCATTAATTCAGTAGTCTTTCAGTGTATGACAACAGGACCTCATAACTTACCAAACTTGAACAATAAAACTTTAAGATGTCCCTTAAGTTTCTCCCCAACCTTTTTCTTGAGGAAGTACTAGAAATATTTTTATATAGGCTGCTCTCATAATAGAGGTCTTAATACTGCCTACGTATCTTTGTCCTGCATAGCAAAATCCCAGTTTATACTCGTTTATAGCAATCTGCAAAACTGAGCTAGTATTTTTCCTAAAAGTCAAGTAAGAACTATTCCGAAGCTGGTCTCGCTTTTGTTTTTTGCCATAGCTCATCTTTTCCTACTGAACCATCCACACAGCTAGAAAATGTCACCTTATAAAACGACAAAAGGACTTTTTAGCATTACTTACCTAGTTATCTGGATTTTCAGAGCTGCTACTACGTACAGTAAGATAGGCTATATACGTACAGACTACTAAAGTGCTGAAGGTACATAATATCTAACTTTGCTCAGGTGTGTAACTCTGCAAGATGCACAGCAGAGAATAAGTTTACCAATTTACCTTGGTTCCCATGAAAAAGTACAGAAAATTGTTAGCTCTACCTAATTCCTGATGGATCATTAGCCCACTACTGACAGCTACAAACCTAAATAAATATTACATGCCATGGAACAGAATAATAGAATCATAGAATGGTTAGGGATGGAAAGGACCTTAAGATCATCTTGTTCCAACCCCTTGTCATGGGCAGAGACACCTCACTCTTGACCATGCCGCCCAAGGCTCTGCCCAGCCTGTAGCTGTACTTGGGATTGCCCTGATCCCTGTGCAGGACCTTGCACTTGGCCTTGTTGAAGTTCATGAGGTTTGCACTGGCCCAGCTTTTGAGCCTGTCAAGGTCCCTGTGGATGAAATCCCTTCCTTTCAGCATGTTGACTGCACCACAGAGCTTGGTGTCCTC
>NW_009942284.1:0-2682 GCF_000696875.1 Nestor notabilis | reverse complement strand
TGAGGTTGGCATCAGCCCACCTCACAAGCGTGTCAAGGTCCCTCTGGATGGCATCCCTTCCCTCCATGCTATCAACATTACCAACAGCAGGATCAAAATACTACTGTGCTTTCAGATGCCAAAAAAGATCTGGAAAAAAAATACTGATAAAAAAGTAACCTTCTGCATTGTTTGAAATCATAACAACAAGATTCAAAGCTTGCAACCTTAAATCAAATTTCAGGAATCCCTCTTTCCCCCCCCCCCCCCCCCAAAAAAAAACCAAGAAAATTTGAGCCATTCGAAGATGTGAACAGTTAACAAAATGCACTGGTGTAAGACCCAAGCATACACAAATCCTTTTCAAAGGTAAATCACTTCTTAAAAAAAAAAGAACCAAGTAACAAGTAACATAGAGGATGCTTACTCTTTAATTCAACAGGGCAACGTGTCTTGTCTTAGCGTGGCTTATTAGGACAGATGTAAAGTACCAGATTAAAGCAGTTTCAAAAGATACTTAATCAGATGAAGGAAGAAAAGCAAGGCCTTTCCACAAAATGCACAAAACATTTTTTGTATATACAACTTCTATCTCTGAGCTGCTTACATGCTATTTGCCATTTCACTAATAAACACAGTGGAATTAAAACCACACCATTATAGGTTTTGGTTCCTTTAAAAAACCCCACAAACAATCAGACAACAAAAGTAGAACTGAATTTTATGTCTTAGAAATCTACACTAGAACAACCAGTCATGCTATAAACGAACATGGTAAGTTTCAAAATGACAGAACTGTATAAACCCCAGCATATTTACAATCAAATTTAGCAGTGGAAGAAACAGTCTCTCAAAGCAAATGTTCTACAACTGCAAAATGCTAGCACTGCAGAAAGTACCTAAATATTCTGCAGGCTGATAATTGCACTTCTTCATTATTCTCTCCATCTTATAAAAAATGACTCACAAACCCAAACCTCTCCAGAAAACAAAACCCACCACAAGCTAATACAGGATTACTTGCCAGTTTCTCAAATTTTGCCTATTTCATTGTACTCAGCTGCCTTCTTATTTGAGAACATATTGTTAGAGAATTTTGAGTATATACAGGACTACAGAATTAAATTTTACTACTGAAGAAACAAAAACCTACCAGTCATGCCAGTGTGGGTAGGACTGGGTTTGGTTTTTTTTTCATTTTGACAAGTAAAGTGTATGTGGTATGGCTATGGTCTTCCATTCCTGTGATTAGCTAAAGCAAATGTCAGAGAAGCGTGTCTTGTCAAACGAGATTAATTTAGGAAGAATTTTCTGCTACCAAATACTATAGTTTAACCTGTACTATGAAATACACTACATTCAGACAAGCTGTTAACTTCTTGTCACAGCATTCTACAATGAAAAAAAAATTATGATCCTTAAAAACTTACGTTTCATGGGTGCCAAAAAAGAAAATAGGCATTTTATTTGTAGGAGGTTTTACTGCTCCATCAGGAACTTCATCCACCTAAGAAAAAGACAGACTGTAATTCAAGTCAAGTAACAGTTAAGAACAGTCTAGAGGAAAGTAGGCAAAAGTGTTAGGCATTAAAAAGGAAAAAAAAACCCTACAGAGAAGTAAAGCAGGTCTCCATCTCTTTTTAACTGTTATATCTTAAAAAAACACAGCAGAATCAAAAACAATATTAGCAAGTATAGAAAATGACAACTCTTCTCATGTTACAGCAACACTTTTCACATGATCATCTTCTTTAACAGAGAGGCAGGATATGCGACAGGTGAAAAGCGCATTTCAGTTCCATTTAAACTCTGCTCCTCCTTCAGCATAAGCAATAGCAAGATTTCCTATCCTGAGGCTGAGCTGTTAGCTTGCCCAAGCCCAAATGTCCAGTGATACAAAAAGGAAAGGTCAATGAACTTAATAAATAAATAAATAAAATTATTCAACCAGCATCTTAGGGAGATATCTCATAGCTACTCTTTTATCTGCATTCCCACAACCATCAAATGGTCTACAGCAGTCACAGAACTCTGTCTCTCCCAAGGAAGCAGGGAGAACGCAAAAAAAAAGGACTGAACAACTCCTCATGGGCACTCGGCTTATTCTATAGGAAGCAGTGTAAGAACAGCCGCCTTTAAAACCTAAATGTAACCCCGCCATCATTTTCTTTTGTCAAAAAAGAGCAGTTACTCGGGAAGAGTATTTTGGTGCACTTAGATGCCTGCACAGCTCCAGCACCGCGCTACCGACAGCAGCCTTCATTTCTAAAAGCTGTTATGCAAATTAGCACAGCTAACGACTACTAGAGAGAGCTGCTGCTTACAGAAGCGACTTGCAGAGAAGCGTAAGGCGAGAGCAAACCCGAGCATGGATCTGCAGCGCGGTTCAGAAGTAGCTTCCAACCACGGGAGCGCTGCGCTGCGCTGCCCTCCCTCAGGCGAGGGCCGGCCGAGTACTCCGCGCGGTTTCAGCGTCTGGCTCTCCGCGGGAGCCTGAAGGCGCTTCTTGCCACACAAAGCCCGAACAGCGTGAGGGGAGGCCGGGGAAGGGCAAGTACCGAGCAGGAGGGCGCTGCGGCCTGCAGGGGTGGAGGGGTGCCTTACCCTGGCTGGCCAATGGGGATAACCTTTCATCTTGGCAAAGATCAGGTCTCCGGGTTTGAAATCTCGGCTCATGTTTTCTCACCGACGTGACGCCCGCTG
>NW_009942283.1:70279-71667 GCF_000696875.1 Nestor notabilis | reverse complement strand
GGGACGGTGCGTGTCCCCGGGGGTGTCCGGCCAGGAGGTGGATGTTCCCCACAGTGCCCGTGTGGCAGTGACCCATCTGCTGATGTCCCACACAGCGATGTGCTGCACAGGGATGTCCTGCACAGCAGTGACCCACACAGCACATCTCACACAGCCATGTCCTGCACACCTGACCCTTGTGGTGGTGTCCTATACGGGGATGTCCTGCACTGCTGTGTCCCACACTGCCATGTCCCACAAAGCCATGCAAGGTTGTCCCACGCAGCAATGACCCACACAGCCATGTCCCACACAGCTATAGCCCACAGTAGTGTTCCACACTGCAGGGACCCACATGGTGGTGACCTGCAGTGTCCTCTCAGCAGTGCCTCCCACAGTGATGTCCCTCGCCTTGATGTCCCACATGGTGCTGACCCTCACAGCAATGTCCCACACGGTGTCTCTCAGTCTGTTGACCCCCACAGCAATGTCCTGCATGGTGATGTTCCTCCGGCACAGCCATGCCCTGCACAGCAGTGGCCCTCACAGGACGGATCACGGCCACGTCCCACCCAGCGGTGCCCTACACAAGTGACCCACAGAGCTGTGACCTGCACAGCTGTACCCTGTGCAGCAGTGCCTCGCATAGCAGTGACCACACAGCTGTCCCGGAGAGTCCCCATCCACCTCCACACAGCCCAGCGCGCAGGGATGGCCTGGGGCCACCGGACGTGATTTATTGGTACAGGCACTTTCTCATTTCAGGGCACATCCCACACAGCCAAGAGCATTTGCTCCTGTTATGTTTTTCCTTTTCTTCCTATTTTTTTTTTTTAAGCTCTGTTTCCAGAACAAACAAAAGAAGCTGTACTTGCAGGTGCACAAGGAAAGTGGGATGGATCCCCAATTAGCTTCCTAAGCACAAAGATTTGGATTCTAGTCTTCAGTTATCTCCAGTCCCAAGAGGTTTTCAGGATTAATGGGACATGATCATTTCAGCCAAAGAAATCAAATCCCTAAAGTAAGTAGTGAGGTGACTGCAAAAATATGTCAGCTTTGCACACTTCAATTTGCAGATACTTAGCTACTAAGGCAAGAGCCATCTGGTCTCCCAGAGCTGCCTACAGATGGGAGGTAACAGCCTGTTATATTACCTGCTACATGCGGGTACTTGGACCCCCCGAGACAGCTCGGGCCAGCCAGAGTTTAATTTCTCGTAGCCATCACAGCACTGCTGTTAAAGCGCTGTTTAAATCCCGGTGGATTGGGCCAGCACTGTTATCCAGTGTGCCACTAATGAACTCATTGGCATGCCGCCAGCCTAAAACTTGAACCCATGAACAGCGAATGCTGGAGGAGTTCCTGCAGTGGGTGAGAGCAGAACAAGGCTTGCAGGCTGCCTCAGTAGA
>NW_009942283.1:19536-70248 GCF_000696875.1 Nestor notabilis | reverse complement strand
AGGAATGCCTCTTTGTGTTTTCCTTCACTTTACTGGATTCCTGTGGTTCACCTGAAAGGCAAAATATTAGCAAATCGATGTAGAAACTACCTTTGTAAGTAGATAAATAGTGTGTGGAGAACTTATGCTGAAGGAGTAAGTCAGTAAACCATGGGTGAGTTTGGAACAGAATAAAGGGTGGCTTTCTTTTAGTGGATATGTTTACAGAAAATCAAGAAACTATGTCTGCAATGGTCTAGTAAAAGAAAACAGGATACAAATGGAAAAATGTTAAGATTTCTACTAGATACAGTAAAGCAGATTCCTCAGAGCAACCAGAAAAAAAGAATCTTAATAAAAGGAGAGGACAAGCTCACCCAGTTCGTTCCAGCAAATACTTCGGGTTTTCCCTTTTAGTGTAGTTTGTAGCTATTAGGAGTAGCACTAGGTAACTCGTGAGCAAGAAGGACAAAGAATCACAGTGATGTGTTCTCAGGCATTGAAACCCTTACAGGCAATTCCAGCCAAACAGACAGAGATTTCTTCCTAGTTTTACATGAGATGGTCCATAGAAAATAGGTGTTGCTCATGCCCTGCTATTGGTTATCTTTTTGTCATGCAGGAAAAGCAGTTTTGGGCAAGGCTGATATAAAAGGCCTTACCTGTGTAGGTAAGCTTAGGGAATGGGCAGAGTCTTTGCTCTGTCTTCCTCATAATCCATGGAGGAGCATTACATGGGACAGAGGTCAGCAGTCATCTGTTTCACATGTGCCCTCTTTGCCAAAATCCCAGAGGTGAGGGGAAATCTCAGGGCTATTGTAGTCTTCCCAAAAGCAGGTGTTGCTGCTGGCAATAGGATTTTGAAATCCATGGTCTAGCTCCAATTGCCAGCCATTTTTGTACTTTTCTGACATTTCTGCCCTATTTTAGCTCTGAGGACTCAAAACTCCAATTCCCAAACTCAAACGTAACTGCAGTATTATCTGGTAAGAAAGGAAAAGAAAACAAGACTGTGAAACACGTTTTTAAATTAATTTCTCCAATTTGTAAATGGTTCCAATGACTCTCGTTCTATTGTTTTCCAATTTCCAACCAAGTGTTCCCAGTGCCTTACATGGAGTTGTCCTTGGTTTGCAATACCACAAAGACAAAACTGAGCCAAATGTGCTCCAACAGTAAATTAGAAAGAGGACTACTCTATTATTTACCATGCTTACCAACTCCATTATTTACCATAGTTATTTATGCTCTCTCTCTATAAAGCGTGTACAGCAAAGCCAGGCTCCTACTCTGTCCATTCCTATGGTGCACATCTACCCATAATACTAGGCACAATGACTGAAAACACCTGCAACTGGGAAAAGCTTCAGTCTGGGAACAAAATATATGTTTGATAGCAAAATACCTCTCTTATTTTTCAAGTTTAACTTACAGCCGCAGTGACTTTGAGAACCTGATATAAGGACTATTCAGGTCAACTTCAAAGTCCTTTTCAAATACATTATCTGTCAGCCCGCGGCATTCCACATGCCCACACCTCCTTATGAGCAAACTCTCTGGAAGGTTCTAACTTGCACAAATAGGTCTCATTTTTCTTTGCTGCTGGGATGTTAATCCAATGGCAACAAAATGCCAAGACTTCAAAGATCCTGCAGGGCGTTTCTTTTTCTATTAGATCCATGTTTGCACACAGCTCTATTTATTTTACAGAAATACCCTCCAAAAAGCAACCTGCTCACATTTTACATTGAGACATCACGGTGACTGATCTGACTACAAAGGCTACAGGCCGTCTCCATCCTGCTATGCAGGATCATGCTTCCTGAGAGCACCACAGTCAGCTACAACCTGAGTTTGTCACAAGAGGCCCTTGTTCCCCTTGTTCTGAAAAAGTAGACTTTCTCCTGATAAGATATAATCCCTACTAAGGGGAATAACTGAATCATGGTGTTTGCTAGTGTAACTGACAGCTTAAAGCAATAGCAACATTTTGTACATAAGAAAAACGAGGAATAATACGTCTTCGCTAACAATCAGCCTGTATAAGATCGCAGTAGATGATACATAAAAGAAGGTTTCTATAGTTTCATAGCCCATGCTGTTATACAGAAAGCACAATGCTGTTTCGGTGACTAGTTTTAGCTGGTCTACCTTGAATTGCTCCTGAGAGAGCATGCTGAGTACCTGGCTGTATTTAAAAGGTCGTTCACCGTGCACAAAGCCCTCTCCTTCCACCCGTTTTGCCCTGGCAGTCCTGTCAGGTGCAGCCCTGCCATGGGAGACACATTGTCTTGCTGTGTCTCAATTACAACCATTGATTTTGGTTGAGGTTGGTAATGATGCATGAAATTGCTTGAGTTCTAGAGGTTAGTGGAAGTACAGCAGATCTATCTATCAGGATCTTTGTGGATGATTTTGAAAGGCCTTCGCCCTCACTGTAAGTTACTAAAGAAATGTCCAGCTACTGAGGTGAACATGGCTGCTGTTGAGCTTCCATGCAGAAAAAGGCAAATCTGCATGCCCAACTTAGGTGGATCAGGGCTGGAAAACTTCATTTTCCTGTTATTTTTTTTCCCTGAG
This sequence comes from Nestor notabilis, assembly GCF_000696875.1. Classification (NCBI taxonomy): domain Eukaryota; kingdom Metazoa; phylum Chordata; class Aves; order Psittaciformes; family Psittacidae; genus Nestor; species Nestor notabilis. Next base: position 67,689 of record NW_009942283.1, on the reverse strand, counting down.
TTTCTCTTTTTAGAGGCTTAGGGAGTGAACTGAAATGAAGCACCTGAGCCAGCATGTGGAAGGGGAGGGTGGGCAGAGAGGAGCAGGACTGCCTCCACCAGCAGCAATTAATGATGATACTGACTCAGCTGGTGCACATTCCCCTTACTCTAGCAGGACACAGCTACATCTTCTGTCTGTCTAAACAGCCTATGGCATAATAGTGTCGCAGTCAGAAGTACATTTTCTCACGTTAGATCTTTTTTTATTTTAATTATAAATGCTCTTATAATCTAAGAATGTCATCGTGATGCCATTCCAATTGTCATTTGTCTTAGTGATGTTGAGAACAACGATCCCCAAGGATTACTCACAAGGGAGCATGCCGAGCTCCTGGCTGTGTTTGAAGAAGAGCATTTGTAGCATAACCAGTGATGCATAAGGTTTTCTAACTCCTGGTCCTGGAAAGGCAGCCCATTATTCAGACAGCCTATCTGTAAGCTATCTTCCTGCAGGGTCTACTGCGTAGTTTTACTTTTTAATTGCACATGATTAGCCAGAGTAAGAGAAGGTGGCAGTTTAACATAAACACTCTCCAAAATAGAAGTGCTTCTTATAAAATAAGCATACCAGGACATTATTCCACATATTTCCCTGTTTATCGTGCTTTTGAGTTATTTTGTTTGGGAGTTACACATCCCCTCTTTTCTGTAATTGTGACTAAATAAATTACTTCCCTTCCTGATGGAGGCATCATTATTACCATTTTAAAGATAGGAGAAAATGACACTGAGAGATTAGGGCCCCCATCCAGCAAAACACTTAAGCACTTGCATAACCTGAGGCACATAATAACCCCACTGTAGGACTGTACACTCATTCCAAGTTATGCAATCGTGGAGGATTTACTGAACCGGGGCCTCCCGGTGTGCCTGAGGGCACCCTGATTTGCAGCTCCCTCACCCTCAGCTGCACACTGTGGCCACCAGCCTCTCCTTGCACCGCCTCAGAGCATCCACAGGTTTCTGCCAGATCTGGAGCAAACATCAGCCCTAATTTAGGCCCTGTCAGCTCCTTTTTCAAGAGGATATCAAGCTGAAGAAATGAACAGCTTATGCTCAAATATGTTATTTAAATTCATGCAAAGAGTGATTTATTTCTCATTAACTGCAGAACAAATTTGCCCTCCTGCTTTAAACTATAACCAGTATAGACCAAAACTCAATCGGTTTATTTCTTTCTCAGTTACCACGTCCAGTAGCAACGATTCAGCATCTTGGATTTAGGGGATGATTTTGATGATGGTGCATTTTGCAGAGAAGAATACAGCTCCCCCTCCTGCAGACAATGAGTGTGCTCTGCAAGTAGGAATAAACACTCTTTTTTTGTCAATGAAGAAAACAGGAATAACAATGAGTTTATGAAATTAGGGCACTGAACTGTTGAGAAAGAGAGTAATTTTTCTGATCATAATCCCACTTTTAAGAACTTCTGCCAATCTTTCCGCTGGTCTAGTGAAAGGGTGGATTTTGCTGACTTGAACAATTTCAAAGTAAATGATGATTCTGGTGTTCACTGGCTGGCAGAAGAAACTGTTTATATAATTCTGGGCTTGCTAATAACCCTCTTCATAGCTAGAAATGGTGCCAGGGAAGCTGCTAGCTATGTAAAAATGCTTTTCCATTTCCTCGCTTTTATTGTTTTCTGTCACAGCTTGTTTTTTTTTAATTAGTACATGAACTATTTTTAGTGTCTGTAGACAAAAAATGCATTGTTTGGGCTAAATGAGACCAGGTACCATGAAAAAGTATTCAGGGAAAAGCATTTGGAGCCAGAGCTTGTCTTTGGCTACGTGCAGTGAAAGTTTGCATGCTTAGTCCAATTAGTTCCAGCCTTGTCACTTCACGTAAGTGAGTGTAATTGTGTCAGTGTACAGGGCAGATTTTGCCTCTCAGGCTGCAGAGAAGTATTCTGAACCACACACAGCTGCATCTGCAGCATCTAGAACATTCTGAATTATTTTATCCATCCAAATTCCATGCATATTTTGCTATTTCAGAGCAGAACAGCAAACAAAGCTTTTCAGTGAGATGATGATGGGCTTAGGCAAATGTGATTTTTGATAAGGCACTGCTTTGTAACTCATCTATTCAACTCTAAGAGATCTTAGACTCCCTGCCTTGTAGGCAGACTGTACGCTACCCCAGATTCTACCCAAGTTTGTACACACATGTGTGTGCACCATGCAGGTAAAGATGCAGCAAGATTTTGTGAGCCCTAATTCAGTCTGAAGGGAATAGGAAAAGGTATCCATATCTAACTGTCTCAGCTGAGAGGCAAGATGTGAATACCATGGGATTTGAGTATATTCTTCTACCTGCAAGTACCAGGTCAGGACTTGAAGGTCCTCAGCGGATGTGTAGGCACCCCTGCAGGGGACGGGAGCTCAAAAATATGCAGTTAGCCCAGTTGTTACCACTTCCTTCTTGTGTTCACAGCTGTTTTGATAGCAGTATCCTTTGACTAAGCTACCAAGGAACCACAATATGTGCACATGGTAGAAAATAAGCCTCATCATATAAAGCTGAAAAACCAAGTAACCTTGCAGACTTACATCAAGGAGGATCTAGTCTAGAAAGGTCCCTCCATTGCTGCAATAACCTTCAAGGCTTCTCTCAGGAGATTCTCTTTAGATGCCCTCAGGACCACACCACCCACCAAACATGATTTACTTCTCCCTCCTACCACTTTCTGTACTTCACTGCTTCTTCCTGCAGCTTGGTCAGGTGCTGCCCAGGGGCCCTTTGCACTCCCTGTGCTTGCAGCACGTGATGGATTTGTGACATGTGGGCTGAGGCAGGCAGCTGCATTGGGAGAAATTCTCCACAGGGACTCTGAATGACTTATCACCTTGTATACCCCCATCTCAGCTTTGGGGACTTTCCTCGCGGAGGTACATGGCCTCTCCTTGAGGAGTGCATGTGAAGGGCCTGGGAGTGCACTGATGTTTTCTTAGCACTTACCATGCTGGGAGGACTATTATGTGCTTCCTTTTTTGGGCTACCAGTGATGGATACTTCCTCATTTATAGAAACACTATCTAGAAGTGCAGGCAGGAGATATGATCACAGAATCAAAAGGCCCTCCTGCTGCAATGTAAATATTCTTGAGTGCTTTGCAGTTCCACTTACAAAACCTGTGTATTGTTTTAAAGATAATAATATAAACTTTAAAGGAGAGGTCAATCCCCAAACTCAGCTGGCATCACTCCACGTAACATATATGGAAATATGCTATTTTGCGTGGAGATCTGCTCTTCCGTGTTTTGCCTAGTTTATGTACTCAGAAATCTTTTGAGTGCTCTGCATTTCTTAAAATGGCCCTGAATTAGTTTGAGTTTCTTCCTGGTGTTCTTCTTGATGTGTAGTCTTCTATTTCCTCTCCCTTTTTCAAAAGACATTGTCAAATAATACTAAAGAGGAGCCTTCTTTGCAGGCAGTAGCTACAAGCAAAGGACTGAGAGCAACAACTGGGGACATTTTTCTCTTAAATGCCTTGGTTACTATCTAGCTTGAAGATGTGAGTACTTCAGCTGTATTTCTGTCTCTCTCTGGATTACCATATTGGCTTAGTTATGAAGCAGAGGTCTAGAGAGCAGAGGATACCCACAGTTAGACGTCCCTATCTGAAACATGTTTACCAATTCCTCGTGCAATTATCTGCCTATTAATGTTATTGTAGACCAGCACAACATGTCTACAAGTTTGATGTTGAAATTCTTTACATTAGTTTTATGTTTAGCTAGAGATTGAACATATCCAGCAAGAGCAAAACTTACTACCGCACTTAGTGCATGGAGAAGCTTTATTTCAGAAAGGAGAGCAATTAGTTTTTTGTGGGATCGCATTCTGGTTTTATCCACAACCCATGAAACTCACAGAACTGTCCTCCTGCTGCACTGAATGAGTATCAGTGCAGAATGGACTGCCAGCAATCAGACAGTGGGTTTAACTTAAATTGAAGAATTAAAATTTGTAAATTTTTATACATTCTACTACATTAGCTCCAACAAGAATATACTCTAGAGACTCTTTGGTGTGACTTTCAAAGATCTTGAACACATACACTAACCAGGCCACCCATTCATAACTATGCTTTCTGGCAGACATCAGTCTTGGAGACATCTTTCTGTTCATCCAAAGCGACCAAAAATATTGTGATTGCTCATATGGAGAAAAAACCACCCAAACAACCCCTACACCCATCTTGAACCCCTTCAGGTTTACAGCATCAGGAAAAGGTTTGCACCAAGTGTTTAATCTGCAGAGGGATTGCAGTTATCTTCACAGCGTGCACACATCATTAATGTTAATGGCAATGGCACCTCCAAGACTCTCCCTAAAATGCTGGCTGTAAATAGCATCCCAGTAGGATAATTAAAACTCTGGTAAGAATAGAGCAAGTTCCAACAAACATTTTCTCCCAGGCTAAGCAATCAGAGAATTTGGAATTAGAAAAGAAAAACTAATAATCAGCAGTTTGCCTGAGATGGTTAGTGCATCAGCCTTACAGGCAAGCTCCTTCACAAAGGCTGTTTCCAGTGTAGGTGCAATTCTAGTTGGTATGTTTTGTTTCTTAGCCTACTTGTTTTTTTCTTTCATTTCTGTAATCCTACTTGACCCGAAGTTCAGTGCTGGGCTGTTTGCAATCATTATTGTATCAGGATTGCCAATTCCCATTTCACTTTCTCCCATGCTAACTACTGGGGGAAAAAAATAAAAATCAGAACTATTAGCAGAATTACATCTTCCTCTCCCCCCCATTTATTTCTGTTCAGGTTTAACAGAAATCCACATTTCATCACTGGAGTGCAGTTGCTGGAAAAAGTATGTCTTCTGACTAAATTAAGTCTATCTATCTTCTAGAATCATGGGTGTACCAACAGGTAAATACAACAAAACTGATCCATCTAAATTTCTTATTTTGCAAAGACTGATGATGAAGGTGAAGCTAGAAATGAAATCAAAATAATTATCTAATACCCCATGAGGGCCAAACTACACTGTCAGAAGGAAATAACCTAGAGCCTCTAGACTTGTAATGTCCCATAGTTATCCAATTTTGAGAGGACGATGTTTGCCCAAGGGGCAAAGTAAGCCATGGGAATGGTTTTCCTAATCCACAGAGGTTTTAAAGTTTCTAGGTAACATTATAGATCTTGACACATTCTCAGTTGATCTAAGGCATTCACACATCAGAGCTTATCACAGGCTCAGAGCTTTATCCAGTAACCTTTGAATCTCCATCACTGACAGCAAGAGTCTTCAGACTTGGTCTCCACCATCTCCTTGTCTTGGCCTCAAAGGAAAAAAATGTCCCAGTGTATTCCTTTGTGTGCATGTTTAAATGTGTGCATGAGACAAGTAATGTAAAATACTTCAAACAAAATGGACTTGATTATTTATGAGGAGAAGAAAAACAGTTTGGAAGTGATGCCACAGGCAATAGCTAATAGCACTGTAAACAATGAGGCTTTAAGCAGATTTTTCTACAGTTTTTCTGGAGGAAAAGAGTTTCTTAAAATGGAGATTTTTGGGTCTGACGTGCATAAAAGAGCCTCTAGCATCTTTCCTGCGAACATTTAAAGTAAAAGAAAAGGATGTTACTTTGTTGTGTTGCTTGATTTCTTGACCTTACAAATCAACTCCCATCCTCTCTGGAACTGTCTTGGTAAAACAAGTGGTGAACACTTCCCTCAAATGAGTTTTCGTTTGTCTACATAATAGGACTTAATGTGCAGAAAAGCAGATTAATTACTTGTATGACTCCACTGAAATCAACAGGCCCTCTCAGTTAGAAATTGGATCCAAAAAAATGACAAAAATAGGATTCTACTTCTTTATACATCATCAGGTTTAAAAATCTAAGGTCAGTACTGCTGTGCACAGTTCAGTTAAAGCAGCAGGACTAAAACTGACCCCCTGAATGAGTAGCATATGGCTCGGCAGTGCACACAGAGAAAACATGGCACAAGACAGTCCCAACTTCTGGTTGTGCCCTAAGGCAACTATGTAGTACAGAGAACATGTTTGTTAATATGATTGAATTATTATTGGCAGAAAAAAACGAGAAGCCAACAAGGAGAGAGCCTCAGGCCTGCAACGCTGCTGCTGCAACACAGCGTCAGGAATCAATCTATGCGGCAACTGATGCTGTCTTGGAAATCTGACCACAAGCAGGCAATACAGCTCCCCAGAGCAATTTGGCAAGCCACATCCTGCTTTGGGTGGCTCAGCAGCATCATTAATTCCCAGTAATCTCTTCCAGGCTAGGGAAGATACTGTAAATGACCTCTTGTGACAGTCAACCCAAATTTACAAGGGGTTTTATAAAGGTTGCAACTATCTATGCAAAATCTTTACATATCCCTCATCTTAACGTAAGCTACAGAAGTCCTTGAATACCATCTTGACCTCAAGATGAAGTAACCTCAAATAGAAGATCTTCACCTTCAAAAAAATAGAAGCAAAAACTACCAGTGTAACTCTAGTTACTTACAGATCCAGACATCATCCTCCAGGCTGGCTCAGCACTAGCATTCCCGCTGCTACCACCCAGCATGCGACCCAAATGACCTCACAGCTCTAGGAGCCATCTTCTCCACGCCTTGATGCCACCTGACTCTCCAGCATCTACCTAGCACATATGCTGCCCCTCTTCTTCGGCTTAATTCTTGGTATAATCCCCTCTTTTCCTGAACTGAATCTTTGGGAAAGAACAGGCACATTCTTCACAGTGAGTGGTCAAGTGCTGGAAGTGGTTGTTCAAAGAGGCTGTGGTATCACCACTGTATTTGGAGATACTCAAAATTAGACTGGACAAGACCTCAGGCAACCTGATGTAACTTTAAAGTTGGCCCTGCTTTGGGCTAGGTGACCTGTGGTTGTAATGCTAGACTAGTATGATTTTATCATTTTAGCTACAGCTCTCCTAATGCAATATGTCTGCATTTATAGAAATTGGGGAGTATCCCTTTCATGCTTTTTTCACAGCTCTACAAAAGATGCAACAGCTCTGAGACTGCATAATTGATAATGCTGATGAGGTGGGTACACACAACTGGAGCACAGGTGATTTCACAGGCATTTTTGATGGTAACTTGACTTTGCATTCGTTAAGACATCACCTGTAGAAAGCATATTGTGATGTGGAATATGACGTGGCACCACCATTGCTATCATGTTTTAAAGACAATGAGTACACAGCTTTATATGCTATCCATCATGGTGCTGTACTTACCCTTAAACCTACGCTATTATAACTTATCCTATTAGGTATGTACCCCTTACCCAATAAACTCACTTTCTTGAATAAATTACAAAACTTTAGCCTCCTAAATTCAACTTCTATTAAACATTTAATTTAGTTGGGTTAATTCATCTTCTCATAAACAGAAACAGTTTTCAGTATAACTTTTGAATATTTCACAGCAAAGCCAGTAACAGAAGCTCATCTTGGTAAAGAGGCATTAAGAAAAAGATCTGTCTCCATCAGACAGCTTCTGAAGAGCTACAGACTTATCATGTCCAAGAATACCCAAATTTCAATTTGGTTGCAGATTTCCTTCTTTTCCCTTGAACAACCCCTTAAGTGAGCACACTCTTTTAAAACCAGTCAGTGAGAGCCGATTTTGCAATTTGACTTCATTAGAACTTTGAGCAGACCTTTTACAAGATGCTTGTCTTTCATTTCAGGAATCAAAAAAAGCTGACTGGGCAAGACTGCTTCCTGATGGTTTATCACTTTTTGCACCAGAAGTATGGTTTTGGCATTTTTCCTCTCAACTTCAATGGAAATGAAAAACAAGCTTGATTGAGGTGTTGCCAGCTCTCACAATTTCATCACAAGCCTCACTAGTTATGTTTTTTCTTAAAGCCTCAAAAGTCTGGCTGAGAGAATGCTAAAACTTTTCTATTTCGCAAGAATCTCCCTCTGCATTAAAAGCAAAGCTTCTGTCTTTTTTACATGCAAAGTAGGAAGAATGTGAGACAATTATTGTTTCAGAGCTCAAAAGTCCCAAGTCAGATATGAATAACTCACTCTTTCTTCTTCATGACTTCTATTCCATTTCAATGCTATGGGGATTATATTCGTGTTTTCCTTAAATTTGCAGTTGGCAGCACTGCAAATGTATCAGGAAAAAAACATAAGCATCTTTTATCAGTTTTCAGTGTGACCTATCAAATTGGAAAAAGTAGGGCTGGGATTTGCAGAGCTGACTCCAAGATTTGGACAGCTAATAAAAATGAAAGGAAGTGGTGCAGATGAATTAAATTGCTTTCGCGCCAAGGGAAGCATGATGTTTAAGTAATACCCAAGTTGTTGGTATTTTTAGTTTATTTTAACTTATTATTTTTTTAACCGTGAGTCATCAAGGTTGGTAATTTGTAAGTGCTACAGAGGAGTTTTTGAAACTACCAGCTTTCCAAAAGTGGAATGAATCTCTTGTTTCTGTTGAAGATATTTCATCTCATAGTAAAACTTCCATATTCAGTGAATCATCTGGGAATGTCTCATATAATGAAGTAGGTAAATTACAGAAAGTCCTAGCCTACCTGTGGAAATATAGCCATTGAATTGTTAATATTGGGGGAAAAAATCCTCAGATATTATGTTGTCATATTATGATGTCAGCAGATACAATGTACCGTTCACGTCCTCTTTAGCATTCAGTTTAAAACTGGACAAGACAGGCACGAGCACAAGCCAGAAGAGAAAACCTGGTATTCTGAACATTCTCCACTGTTACTTCCCCCATCAATTTCACCTGTGTATAGACAGAGCCCCAGCCTGGCAAAGAGTAAAAGTTTATGTATTTCTTCTCCTCCAGTATTCCCCACAAGTTTTGCAGCACAGGAGCAATTCGCTTATCCAGTAAATGGAGAAAATTTGTTGTTGGAGTAATTTATATGGTTGTCATGTGATACTCTTTGCCATTTAATTTATACTAAATGAACACAAAGAAAAGTTAATGGCACAGTTATGCAATCAAGCTAAAGCTTATTAATCAAATGTAAATACTTCTTTTTATATTTCTACAAAGTAACTGTTGCTACAAATGTAGAACGTGTTCATGGTTCCATATTATTTATTTAATTTGGAGTCTGTAACTCAGTCATAAATATGGAACCTGATGCACCATCAGCCCAAAAGCAAACTGGTTTATGAAACTGAAGACGTTCATTTAAACTAAAACCTGACAAATGTGATTTCAGTTTCTTAGCCTTTAAAAATCAAGAATTGAAAATGTGTGTCACTTAGGTTTGATTCTGCCTGCTTTGTTGTGCCATGGTTTTATCTATAAAAAAGTGATTTTTCAGATGAATTGAATGGCTTAGTTGTCTCAGACAATTAATGGCATAAACTGGCCCTGAGGGAGGAAGTTCTGCCCCAGCAACTGCTTTTGCTTTCTGCATTGTCTCCACCACTATGCCACCTCAAAATGTCCTGAAATTACAGTATCAAGGTCTGATTTTACTGCCGAAGCCCACTGATACCAAGCCACAATGTGCACTGGTGATCCACCATGATGAAAGGATCATTTCCACTTCAAAGTCAGGGCTTATGGAAACTTCAGACTAGAACCTACAAGGAATTTGTTAATTTGTAAATAAAACAGTGGGACTTCCAGTAAATCATAAATGAAGTCTGGAGCAATAATGGTAGAGAGAAGCAATGATAAGAAAGCTGGTTTCAGCCATCCTTTGTGTTCATCCCACTGGGGCCTTCTCCTGGCTCCAAGCTTAAGTCCTGGAGGGACTCTTAAGCAGCGAGGGTAGCCATGGCTCCATGTTTGCAGAGGGACTGTCACCGCAACCCCAACCAGTCTACCCCAGGCTGGCAAAAGCCTTCTCCTCTGCCTTTCTGTCCTCCAGCTGGTTTTCGTCTCTGTAGAGGTCCATCAGCACAGGGAAGGCATTGACTACAACCCTCTGGGACTCTTCTGTTTAATCTCTAGCCCAGCTGCATTTCTGTCCCTCCCTTGATGACAGGAAATATCATATCCCAAAAAGAGTCATTTAGGACAACTTCCACCCCTTGGGACCAACGACCAAGTTTGTGACACTCTTGTACTGAATTAAGGGGAAACACCACCAGTTTTATGATTTATTAATGCAAAATACAAGGCATGTGGTTAGATATAACTAAACAATGATGAACTGGATAAGCGAGTCCAGTGCCACGTGGTTTTACTTAGATCTAGTCAATATTCAATAAAAAGAAGAGCAGAGAAGAGAAAGGGAACAATAGAGAGAGACAAGAGAAGTATCACCACCCATGGATCCAGCAACGTTTCATTGGTCCTCTTCACCCAGGGTATTTGCAAGTGGTGGGAGATCACCCTATGACCTGAGCTCTGCACTTTCATGATCATATTCTTTGGGGTGTTGTCCATGATTTGCATACAAGGCGTAGAGAGGTGTTACTATGATAATGATGGGCATAGCTTAGTGAGCAATCCAAAGCTGGGGTTTCCTGAGGATCCTCTGGGTGGTCATTGCCCCTCATATTGTGGTGTCTGCTATTCGACTTCATGGGCTGAGTTAAGCACTTTTCACATTCCTGTGGAGGCTTATCGGCTTCAAACAAAGGGGTCAGAAAAACCCTATCTATGCAGTAGATCATCCTTGTTACTTGCTTCATTTAAGCCCAAGGCTTCCCATGGTCAAATGCAAATGGTACCTGAGACAAATTCAGTTTCCTATCTCTGACTTTATGGAATGTAAGTGGTGTTTGAGACAAGCTCAGTGTCCAGGATCTCACAGGAAATGGTCCTTGACCCTACCTTTTTCCTTCCTCTGTCCTTTCCTTTGGCCACAAATGCTGCACAAGCAGGGAGGTACAGGAGGGTAGCTGGGAATTTTGTGTGAGGGAGAGAGATCTTGGGGACATGGAAGACGAAGAAAGAAACCTCGTTCCTGTAGTTTCTCAAGAAATATTTTCCCATTTGCAGAACCTGAAACCTCCTCTTGTCCCTGTGCCCTCTTGGTTAGGTCCACCAGACTCAGAAATATTACAGACCTGCTTCAGTGTCCCAACTCCACCTTCCCCTCATCTCACTAAACCTCTTCTTCTCTTGTTTCCAAGCCAGGCTGTGTTTAACCCAAGGCAAGCATTAGGTCTGCAAAGCAAAGAGCAGTGTCCTGCTGGGCCAGGATCAGGGGAACTCTCTCCCTGCTGCCCAGGGGACTATGGGCAGCTTGCTTTCGTAGGGGGCAATATCTCCTCTTTCCACAGGCTGGGCATATCTCTGAGATGAATGGGATTTGTGCTCTATCCTGCTGGGTGTGCGATATCATCTTGTCCAGCGCAGCCTGTACTTTATTTTTATTAAAGATCAAAATGGGATTCATGTAAATAAACTCTATCTCATTTAGCCTTCTTGGAACAGGTGCTCATGAAGGAGTAGAAGTTTTCATAATATTTACTTGGAATATTTATTTAAACTTGGGAGGCCTTCAGCACATACAGTTTTACTGTTAACATTTCCCAGACATTATCTACAGATCACCTACACTAATTTTATCAGTTCACACTGTATGTAGTATGAAATTGGGGCTTTTACAGGCTCTTGCCCATTTTTACGTATTTTTCTCACTAGTAAAGTGAAGTCATTTTACTTGTATGGTTGCCTCCACTGTAAGGTTTGGTTTTTCGTTAATTGTTCTGTCCATACAAGGAAATGTCGAAGGCACTAACTTTGAGACCAAAAATAGAGGGAAGGAAAAAAGTTGCCAGAGATGTGACCCACTTTTTCCTTCACTTCATTTATATGGCAGTTCTCTTAAATACATGAGAAGAGCTACGCAGCAATTTTGATGAGCTCTATAAACCAGATTCAGAAGGCTGTGGAGTTAACTCTAGACTTCCATTAGTATAAAGGAATATGAAGCTGAGAGTTGATGTTGTACTTAACATATGTCCTTCATATGAAATAAAAAATCCTACATGATCCCTTCTCACCAAGAAATGGAATTCAAGTAGGCTGCAAATGAGATTCCAGACCACCTCTCAAAATATGTTTTCTTGTGCTAATAATGTCACTTTTTCTCTGCTGGATAGCAATTAACATCTTTGCTTCAACCTTATTCTGGCATACTTTTTTGTGCCAAAGTGTCCTGGACCCAGCTGATACGCATGAATGCCCTTAGCCCAGAGGCAAATACTTTCCAGCACCGGTGAATGGTTCCTGTAAGGATTAGAAATGGGCAGAACATTCTTACTGTGTTTTATTCTAGCAGTTCAACAGACCTTTGGAAAGAAGTGCTCAGTCCAGCTAAGAATGGACTTAGCAATAGCCCACTTTCTTCTCAGCAGGTTTCTGGCAAGTTTTTCATAGCCCTACTCCTTCCCAGAGCAGCACAGGAGACCAATTTCTTCTTTCTCCTCAAAATATGTCCATTTCTATATTGCCTTGCCAGCAGCAGAAGGCTGCCCCTAATATCTGAAAAATCAGTTTGGAAAGTTTACTAGAAAACTGGCAGAACAAACTTCTTAATTTAATGTTTGAAAACAACATGGAATCACAGAGGCTTTTCCAGCTGCAGTTCTGGACTAACTTTTATGGGGGAGTCCTGCAGGACTTTGGCCAGGCTGAAGCTGACATAATCACAAGACAATGCCCAAAGACATTAGAAAAGAATTTCTTTGTCATGAATTCTTGAACATCTTGCATTGAGACTGCATTTAATTTTAATTACCTTTTTTATGTTGAAGAATAGGAATATATTTGTGCCAGCTCTGATTTGGAAATAAAAAGTGGGCAGAAGTCTCCAAAATGTTTCAGATGGAGGTGTTAAATTTTGAAATGTGTCCAGCATCATGCAGTTACACAACAACTGATGAGAACATTTCTGACAACTTCAAGGTATATTTTGGTAAGACGCTGGCACAGGTCGCCCAGAGAAGCTGTGGCTGCCCCATCCCTGGCAGTGTTCAAGGCCAGGCTGCACGGTGCTTTGAGCAACCTGGTCTAGTGGAAGGTGTCCCTGCCTGTCGCAGGAGGCTGGAACTGGATGAGCTTTAAAGTCCCTTCCCACCTAAACCATTCCATGATCCTATGAGAACTTCAGAGAAATGTTCATGTAGTCTCCTGTAAGAGCGGGTATTTTTTGCCAGGCTTTGCAAGGAAGCAGCACTTACACACCCAGCCTCTCTGTCTCTCTTCTGGTTTTGGTTTGGTTTTGGCTTTTTTTTTCCCCATTATTTTGACAAAAAGTGGTGGAGATTTTATATGTATTTTTTAAAAACTAATAGAGATCTCAGATATGTTTGACAGAGAGAGAGAAAAACCTTCAACACATTTATTCCCTGTAAGCTTTAGGAAAATCATGTGTATAGAAAGATCAAAGTAGTTCACCTATCAAGGAAAGGTAATTTTAACATAGCTGTGTTTCTGTGTTTCTATCCTATGGTGCAGCATCCATTTGACCAATGAACCCTGCTACCTTTTGTCCAGTCAAACAGAAAGCAGATAGCAAAGGAGATGATTAAACTGCGGTGAGGAGACTGAGTAAATGAAGGCATGTAAGACAAATCCATAGGAAACTAGGCGTCATTTTTTCAGCTACTCATGAAATAATTTTTGTTTGCAGTTTACTAAGGTAGTTAACTGCGAAGATATGTTTAATGGTTTCTTTCTCATTTACTTGTTGAAGTATGTTGAGGGATTCATTCAGTGCTAATAAAAGTACTTCAATACAACATTAACTACCAAAACGCTTATCTGAAAAGGACCTCCCAATTGTTTTCAGGTAGAATATGGGTTGGAAAAATAAAGGTTTCGCTATTACCCAATAAAATGGTGCTTGAAAGTTATCCTGAAATACAAAGTTTGTTTAATGTCCAAGAAGAGTAGACAACTAACTCTTACGCCAAAAAGAGAACTACTGAGAGATGGTGGAGACGAAGCAGTCTAAATCAAGAGGAAAGAGGAAAAAAAAAACCCAACAGTTTGATACAAAAGGTATTGAAATGTGTTTGGATTTTTAATTATGATTTTATTGCTCAAATAAACCTTTTGAATGCATTCAAACGAGTGTATTCGTATGTCTTGTATTCAAATTTTCTTACAATTAAGAAATTATTTTGGGCATCGTAAGAGTTGGTCTACTTCACCAACAGACTTATGCCTCTGTGAGTGGAACACTGCAAGCAATGAAAGATCAGAGCTACAGGAAAAAGTAGGAGAGCACAGTGGTGTGTTGAGAGGAGGTTAGATGCTGCTGAACTAGGGTGCCTTCATTCCATTGTATCTCATTTGTATTAAATAGGAGTCCTTTGCTGTCCAAACATACAGCCATTTGGTTCACATTACATGAAGAATGCAGATGAAAGATGGAAAGGAAACATGTTATTTGACAAAGTCACATAAGCTGAACAAGCTATGAGAATAGCATGCTTTGTAAACAGATGTTGCCTTAAAAAGGATTTGGTTCATACCAGGAGGGATAAGATTAGCCCCTAAGATCTCAAAGTTTGTTCATATAGTAAATGATGGTCATTATTCAATTTTTTTCTCAATCTTGCAGAAATGCAACAGAAAGACTGTCTTCACAATCATTTGAGGACAGGCATGAGCTCACACTGCCTAACGACCAAGAATTACGCGACTGTGCTAAATGCATCCCTAAGCCAACACTGGAATACCCTGTCTGTTAGCTGAGCTTCAGTGACACAATAACACAGACATGAGATTTATACTCCATGAGAGGACAGTGAGAAAGAACTCATATTTGTTTGCAAAATACTTTGTAGACACTGGTAGCTACAGGTAGCTATTGCCACAGTAAGAGATACAAACCAAATTTTGGCATCCTTCCTCCAGTATGCCATCATTCTTCCATGAATATAATCTATGTTTAATAATTTTCCAATCAGATCACACCACGCAAACGTGTCAAACTTTAGCCATTGTCTTTTGGTGAAATGATTGTGATCAGCATTTAACCAAAATAAACACATGAGGTTTTAACTTTTGCAGTTCCATAGGCAAAAGGTCTGAAAGTAACTGCAAAGGGAGGAGTTTGACCATGAAGAACACATGCATGCACAATGCCAAGTTACATAATTACCCTTGAATATGATACAGTTCTTAACATTAGTAGCCACTGTATACTGAATAAGTAAGATCATTACAAGGGGAAGAACCTCTTTTTAGCTAAAACTACTTGCGGGAACAAACCTATGGTCACTTAGTCTCTACAACTCACCAGTCTCAGCTGCTGTGTTGTCTGGTGGGGAGTCACTGGGGAGTGGAGCCAGATTGCTGTCTTGAGCACCCGAATGCTCCTTCCATTTCCACATGAACACCCCAAAGTGTCCTTTATTTTTCAGATTGCAGTCTCTGGTCTTTGAAGAATTACGTATCTTGACCCATCTTTTACTTCAGTGCCATTGCTCCTTCTTGGTGTTGCCAATGGCATCACTTTTTCTTGATCCTATTAACACCAACTCTGTGTGAGACCAGCTGTCTTCTGCAGCTCTTCTTCTTACCTTATGCTGAGGGTTGGATCAGCTGGACCTTCACAAGACCATTTTTCTTCAGCCAGATTCCACAGATTGTAGCTCTTTAAAACCATGCACAAACATTCTCCCTGCTTTTTGAATGCACAGCGCACATACATTCTTATTAACCTTACAGTGGTTCTAACAGGCCAAATAATTTGCAGGAAGCCACGGTATTGCTGAGACAAGAAACAATGATTGATCAGTCAGGGGAATTCCTTTGCTAATATACTATTTCTCTACTGAGAATCTGTTCAGAATTTTTCCTTTCTAACCACAGGCAGTCACAAATCCACTGAATCATGTCATACCATACAAAGTATCTGGAAATATGTTATATACAGGGGGGAGAGGGAATAGCTTTTATAAAAGCTGGAAATACATGAACACAATCCTGATGCCTTTGTAGGAGTTTTGCTGCATTCACCAATAGGAGGTGAGCTGGGCTCTAAAACCTAGAATCATTTGTAGCTTTGAATGTTGCTCTACAGGCAGTTGACAATTCTTTGTACATTTTCAACAGTTCTTTTTTTCAGTTACTTTGTTTGTATTTTTGGTAGATACTGACAGTGGTTCCCCAGTTCCTCTGAGGGTGTATATCCCAGCTGAGTGGAGCTACAGAGGACGACTTTTAATAAGATTGCATATAATTTTTTGTAAGACTGTACCTTTTTATAAGAAAATACAGTCCAGTCAAAGCATTCTTCTGGCTGAGTAATTTAAACTGAAAAGCTTAGGGAAACAAGCCCTCCTTCTGCAAAGTATTTCTGGTAAGCAGGCTGTATCCTCAGGAAATATGAATCAACATGGTACTACAGAAGACTGTAAGGTAATATACCAGCTGAAAACCTGACCTGTAGTATTTAAGTTCTGCTCGTGAGGTATAGGAAAAGTCTTGGAATGTATCTCTGCCACTTAATAAACAATGCAGAAGACGCAGTAAACATAAAAGTACAGATACCATGAGATCATCACAGCCCTTGAGCACTGGGAGGCATGAATTTCAGCCAAAGGGCTCTGGTCCCTGAGTGATTACTGTGAGATAATGGAGCTCCCTCAACCTTTCCTTTACAGGGGGAGTATTTGCACTTTGATGGTGAACAATAAATAATGGCATTGGCAGTGGTTAATCCTTTATTTGGACTCAGCATTTCATACAGTGAGCCTAATACCCATTCAAGATACCATTCAAGAGCCTAGTATCCATTCCAGTCTATCAGAGTGCTCCCTCTGTTCAGACATACAGTCTGTGTTTGGGAAAAAATGTGATGTTTCCAACAGCTAGAGTTTCGTGGCAGGCACCACATGGATATACTCATCCATCACACTTCGGAGTCACCTGGCAAGTAGGGCTGAGAAATTTAGGCAGGTCCTCACTGGAACATCAGCAAAGGATCTCTATCGTGTGACTAAGCTCTTCTGCTTCCATAAAAATCAGAGACAGACAGTATGAAATGCTAACACCACCACCCCCCCAAGCACTTTAAGATTTGAGAATTTGCTTAGCTTGAGCCAAATCTACAACCCAGTGTGGCTATATTGCTGCAGTGACTTTATTTTTTTATTAAACTGATCTTGATCCAAGACGGTCCTTGGAAACTTGACTTCCAGAGAAGTAGAAAACAAGGATGTTCATGATAAAACACCTGCTTGTTGTTAATTTAGTAAGGACCTTTGGATCACAGCCTAGTATGATTCCTTATGGTTCTCCTTACAGACTCCAGTAAATAACACAGTTAAAAGTATTTTTTCAAATGCCTTTCATCTCACCTCTTTGAACATAGTTCTGGTGCAAAAACCGTGCCTTCCTTTCTGAGAGTTCTGTCAGGTGGGACATAAGCCAGACACTAGGCCTTCAAGTCTTTAACTGACTGGTCCATGGTAGAATGTAGAGCCCTTGGGAAAATTTTTATATAACATAGTAGCAAAACATAAGAGATCCTTTCTTCATTTTCCTTTGACAAATAATATATTCCTGAGATCTTTTCACTGACTGATACTGCTTGCATGTACAGGTAATACTTAGACAAGAAGTCTAAGCACTAGTTTGAATTCAGTGTCAATTCATAATTGTCTTCTGCTCAGGAATGAACTTTCCTCACATCCCTGACAGAAACACAGTCTCACTCTTTGTGAGACTAACTGCTCCATGGTAGAATCATATGCAACTTGCTTATCTGCTCTTCCTCTCCTGTCATTTGTTTGGGTCACATTTCAGAGAACATTACCTATTTATGTTTTGTATCATGCAGTTATGCCAAAATCGACTTCACCTATCATCAGACATACTTCATACTCTCATTTGTAAGCATTAGTATCGTTCCGGTTTTCAGAATCAGGTTCAATAACATTCAAAGCTGTTCTTGCTTCGAATCACTTACTTATTCTTTTCCCTGCTACTATAAAACATATTTAATAAATCTATTAAGAGAGAACTGAAATGTTGATCGGTAAATATTTTCTGATTTCTTCTTGGCATGTAGAATGAATTAATTCTATCCAGAAAATAATGCAAAGAGAAAATTTACATCCAGGGTTGCTGAAGTTTCCACCCAGGGCTGAACCTATTCAAAGATCTAAGTCAACAAAAACTTCATAAAGTCTGGAGCTAAAGGGATTATTTTGAGTGGAATAATTTGTTCCACAAAGTTAATCTCTTTTTTCCAAATGCGGAGTCTGCATAAACAGCTGATTTATTTTCTTACTCTTTTAGTTACACAAGCGATTTTATATCTGTAATTTGCTACAGAATTATTTGAATTGTGTCCTTTAGATATCATAGTCAGATAAGCACCCATGTACTGCTCAGAATTCTCAACTTGTGAGTTTTTAAGACTACTGCAGTCAATGTTCATGGAAAGTGGGTTTAATTCCTGGGAGAATGTATGTAATTGAAATGCTACTGGTGCAGGAACAGGCCAGGCAGTGCTGTCACAGCTTCTGGTTGCTCTGTGGTCCTTCCAAAGGAAGCAGGCAAATTTGTATCTGAACAAACCACCCAAGGAAAGATGGAAAACACAAATCATTATCTGGGTGAACTCTGCTAAAAGATGGAGTTGATTACTGCATGAACATTGGCCCTCCAAATTACCAGGGGGGCAAACATCGTGATTAAATGTAATGCAACATTTTTTCTGTTCCCAAAATAAAATAGTTTGTATTCACTTTTACTACATCACACTGAATATGGAAAAGTTCAAACTGTTGGGATAAAATGTGCATCATAGCAGGTGTTCATACTAGCCAGCAAGGGGACCTTACCGGGATGCCAAAAAGAAGAGGCAAATCTTCGATTTCCAGCAGTTAGGCAGGGGTACAGACCCTGTGGGCGTCCATCCCGTGCAAGGGTCTGGCTTAATCAGCCTGAACCCTTGTAGGTTCTGCCTTTCTTCACTGGGTAAAGTAAAAGTGTAATGAAATCAGCTGCCTAAGGTTGGTAGGTATATGCTCCCTAGGCTCCTTGTTCATTCTAGAGTGATAGTCTTTCTTCTGAATTGTACCTTAGTCCATAAAAGCCTGTATTATGATAACACAAGATATCCATAACTAGCCTAATCCTCACTGCAGTTTGTGTTGCTGTTCCATTCCAGAAATACCTGTTTTGGTGGGGTAGAAAAATGTGATGCTGGGCAGGTTTGCCAGGCTGCACCTCTAGTTTCTGCATTCTGTGAAGCAAAAACATATGATTACTACTAATGCTGCTGCCATTGCATTAGCTATAACTATGCCAGAATCCACTACAACAGGCCAAATGTTAGACAAATGGTAAAGATAATGACCATAATTTGTACAGGGATATGTGTTTCCTTACATACATACAGGGTTGTGCACTGCAGTAGGACCTTAAAAGTTCCAGAAAGTGTGAGAATTAAAATGATGCTCAACAAGTTTACATAGTTTAAATTTGATCACAGGCTGTGAGTGGATTCCAGTTACAGCCCTGTCCTATGATAGTAACAATTCATAATACTGTACTTCAGCGTCCCTGTGTGCAAGGAAAACATTCCTAAGCCAAGAAGCATAATGAACTGCAGTCCTAGTTTGTCACACAGGTAAAAAATCCAAATGTAAAACACATGAGGAAAATAATAAGGTATTTAAGACTTGTTCTGAAGAGACAGGCAATATCAGTGATACTTTTAATGGTGTTCTGTTTCACTGGGAAGGCTCTTAAGGCACATATTATTGGATTACCTCCTCTTGTGACAGAATGGCACATGCTCAGCTTTACTGTATCATCTTTCGCTCAGCTATGGGTCCAAATAGCACCTAAAAATCAAATGCATAGATGAGAAGTTAGACTCACACCTAAGGATTAAAGCTTCACTCCAAACTTTTGAGCCTGGGCCAAGCACAAACTGGAAAAAATACATTTGTCACATTTTTTCCAGCCCAAGGAAATAGAAATTGCACGAGACCTGAATAACCAGCAGGATTTGCACTGTTTGGACACAGAAAGTTCATCCATCAATTAATCCTGGATTCACCATGGATTTGAACTTTGAAAGATAACCAAACACAATTGGATTGTGCATTCATTTCCCTGCCTTCCACACTGCAACGTGGAATGAACTCCACTTCAATCTGCAAAGCTCTGAGCCAGTTGCTCTTCTTTATGTATCCGAATTTTGCATCAAAACCCCTGAAAACAAAAGCTTAGCTGCCAGTCTGCCTGGGCTGATGTAAAAACCCACAAGCCCACACTGGTTTCTCTCGATAGGAGCTCACGTCCATCTCTACTGAAATTAAGACAAAGCTTCACCGAGAGGTGGCTGAGCGCCGGCCCAGGCTGGAAGGGGTGGGCTGCAATTTCCAGCTGATGGTGATTTATTTCTTTGCACCATCTGGTGGTTTTGTAGACTAAGTGCAACAGCAGTTCCCAAAATTGCCTCTCTCAGCGTTGCAGGGGCGGTCGGAGCGGCTCACAGCCTACCTTGCGAACGATCTGGGGATAATGCAGGAGATAGCACCTGTCACCAGAGTAGTTAATAATCTAGAATGACACAAATCCCCCTGGTATGGCAGAAATCCTGCTTTTTGCTTCAGGTTGCTACTCCATTATCCTGATCACAGGCCTCTTCACAAAAGCATGTGGAGAGTAAAAAATGAAATCTGACAAAACTGTATTTATAAGAGGAAAAAGAATTCAGTCAAGGCTTAACAAGTGCTTTAATCAGGATATTCTATAAAGCCTGCCAGAGGTATGTGCCAACTAATAGCAACTTTTGACCCTGATTTTTGGCTTCATTGATTCTTGGCACTCAAACAACGTGCTGGCTCAGCACTCTGATGAAACTGACCAATTGGATCAGACCGTATTTAAGTGTTTTTGGAGGAGGACAGCCATCATCATTAGATGATTAAAATATCTTAGGCTCAGAAGTGGTGCAACAAATGCATGTCAAACTATTCAACTATAGAATGTAGGTCATAGGATAGCTTAAGGAATTGAGGAAAAAAACCAGAAAGACATATTTCCCCATGGGACCGTGTGACTTTATAGAATTAGTGATGTCTTCACTCCCTGCTTATGAATCCTGGAGCTGGTGACTGCAGTGAAATGGTTTAAGGTCTCAGCTGGTGAAAACAGCAAACCCAGTGGACCTGATTAGACAAGTCCTGCGAACCCTGCCAGAGGCTGAACACTGCTCAGTTAAACCCTGGACTAACTCCATCAAAACCAGTGAAGAAATTAGGAGCTAACTGAGTTCCTTCAGCCCTGAGTCATGTCCTTCTTGTACTTTATGTTACATTGCAAAGGCAAGATATCATGTCTCTAAGATGCTTTGGGAAACTTTTTAATAACTTGGGTCGTTTCTGAACACCATGGTCTCTGGAAGTGTGGAAATGGGCGATAATGATAGTGGAACCTGTCCACTATCATAGAGAACATTCCCTGTGCAAAGGGCACAGTTTTCAGAATAGTGGCCTTTGTGTAGTGCCCCTAATATAAGAGCTGCCTCAAAGAGGAGGACCAGTGAGCCTAAGTTGTTAGACTGCTCTGATTGTGATAGGAATAAACAATACCCCCAGGCAGCCCAAGGCTGCAAGGAAGTTTGGTACAGGCTGAAAGTCCAATTCTCTTTGTCATCTGCTCTCTGCTCCACTCTCATATCTTGCTCTCTTTCCCTCCCAGATCAACTACATCTTTGACGAGAGGCAAAAAAATATTTAAACTTTCCAGCATGGAAGGAAAATCTCTACCTCCCAGTTTAGCTGGGTCATATCCTTCTTGTATTAACTGCCAAGCTTATTCCCCACCTGGACATCCGTGGGAAGGACCTCACACCATCAGGTTGCTCTCTCATATGAGAGATTTTCCTGCCAGACACACCCTTTTTGAACTACATGGGATACAATAAAGGTTCTTCAGAAGGTATTTCCTTTTCCCTGCTTCTGACTTGGACAGTTGTAATTTCATTGACTTGCCAGCTACTGAGCCCTGTTCAGATATAGCCTGCTGGAATAAATAGTCGAGCTGTTAAAAAAACCCCAAACAAGACATGGACCAGAAAAGAGGTTTATTCTTAAATAAAGTCTTCAGTGGAAATGTGTGTTTCTATCTGGTCTAGCAGATATGTCTCTGGTCAGTACTGATATTCTTACCACAGAAAAACTCCCATGAACTCACTTTCATGAAAAATGCAGACTACCCCATTATTCCTAAAATAGTAGGGTTTTTTTCTGGTTTTCTGGACCTTATATAAACCTGTATCTTTTTAGCTTTAGTTTTTAAGTTCATCCAGCACGCAGATGCAGGGCATTATACATCATGAATCCATCTTTAAAACACCTTTGCTCACATTTATATTTGTGAGCCGTCAACTTTAAAAAGAGTTTCATTTATCAAGCTTGCATCTACATCTGAATTTAGGATAAGGGCTTGGCTCTGATAAGAGCACCATTTCTGCTATAACAGTCCTGCCTACACTGAGAAGGACCTCCTTTGATCTGCTATAAACTGATCAAGGCTTAATAGTCATATGAGAAAGTCTTGGCTCATAACTCACTTTTACAACTATCTGATTTCTTTTCATTTGTTTTGGGTTTATCTTGGGTATGAGGCCCCTGAAACAATTTTAAACTTCTCCACAAAACTATGAATGTAAAACCTTCTTTGAAGCAATCCAGTTTCTCTGTAATCTTGATTAACCAGATTGTGATTCTCCAGCAAGGGCATCCCAAGGCCAGAGCAATTAAGAGACTGCATCCTTTTGTGGTTCCTGTTTTGTATTTATTTTTACATACTCTAGGTAACTACCTAGTCATTTCAGTTTAATCGCTGCAGTTCTGTAGTACCCTTCCCTCCACCTCCAAAAAGGAATTCTTCACGAACTTTTTGTCCCCATGCACTAATCTGTTTTCGTGACCTGAACAGCATTTATCCCCTGGTCATAAATGAAATCTGTATTTCATCACATTCATCACTCTGTTCCATGCTACAGCCAAATAGCTGCACTCCTGCAGCTTCAAATGATGGCACAGAAGAGAATTGTTAGATATGCACATTCCAGCTATCCCACATCTGCCAGGTCTGTTGTGGGCAAAAATGAGGAAACCAGAGCCAAAGAAACAACCCTGCTTTGTGTGTATGTTTTATTTTAAACCATTCTGAAGCCAAGAATGTGAAGATCAACCAAATGTTGACATGCTAGTAATATTTTGTTTTACACAGATCTATAAATATACTTATCACTGTTTAAACTAAGACCGAATATACTGTAGTCATAAGAAACACACATGTTCCAGAGGACAGATAGAAATAATTATATGAAACAAAGACTGGAAACACTTTCTTTTTCTGGGTGGGGTTAGACTTCCTATAAAACCTGATTTGGGATAATCTTCCATACTTTGTGCAGGTGAACTTAATGGGAGTTTTCTCTCAGATTAGGCCCAAACACAAATATATTTTCTGTGCCTTTGGTTTTCAACTTTTCTGCAAATTTGTTTCATTCTGGAGCTGCTCATAAGCCGCCTATAGCTATGAATAGCAAAACTATTAACTATAAATCCAAATTCACTGCACAGGAGCAGCTCCACTGAAAAAAATGTAGGCTCCCATGAATTAAAAAACAAATGTTCAAAAGAAACATGGAATTGCCTCAGCTAGTTATCAACCATGATTAATCTAGTCTGCCCTGCTGTCTCTGACAAAGACCAGCACCAAACACAGGACTAGGAAACTAGTATGGAATGATATAGCAGGATCAGGAAGCAAAGGATGAGAAAAGGTGGTAAGCTTCCTATTGTATGGACAGAATGTACTTACTGACTTTCTAAACTCTCCTTAAGCTGAATCTCGACGAGAAGGAAGAGGCAGGCTTCACTGACTGTCTTTGGTGAAGACAAAGGGGGAAAAAAGAAAAATGGTCCTGATGATAAAGGGTTGTAAGTGAGGAGAGGAGAGACCTCTGGTCTTAGGATGGATATGGTGGGCAGGAGTGCAGGTCAGCTCATTCAATGGGAAGTATAGGGTCTCTGGTTAAGTTGCACTGGATTTACTCCTACCCAGTAAAGGAAATGCATTTACCTGTGTGCATCTGAGGAAGGCAATAGAGGAAGTCACTGGCAGATAATGAGTGAGAACAGCCTCATTGGTAAAGTGAAGGATGATAGATGGCGATGAGATTTTGAGTAAGAGGAAGAGTTAAAGGTGGAAGGTAAATTGCTTAAAAATGGCCGTAAACACTGAAATCTGCTATGGAGCTTGGACCTGGAAAGTCCGCATTTAATCAGAAAACTAGCAGGAAGGACCTCTTGGAAGGAAATTATGAAGAGGGAAAGAAATGCCAATTACTAAAATAAACTAAAGAACAAATTGTCCCAAAGGGGAGAAGATAAGAAGTTTACCTACCTTTACTACTAAAATCACATTCACAATAACATATGTGTTTGTTTTAGGAAATACAAGCAAATAAACCCACAAAGAATCTATAAAAATTGGAAAATTAAGAACATACCAAGTTACAAATCTATGAAACAGGCCAAGTGGAAATTAAATTTAGAAACAAAACAGAACAAAACAGACAATTTTAGCATCTAGGACTGGATAAAAGGTTTCTTTTGATAAACTAAGAGTTAAAATATCTGACTTTAGGGATTAGGTAGAATTTGTGACATGAACAGTAAAAGATTAAGCCATCTCTATTGTGATATCAGTACAATACAGAACTGTTAATAGTACAGTTAATAGAAAATAACTGATTGATTGATTGATTGAATGGAGATTCAAGTTTGTTAAATGCTTCTTTGCCAGAGAGCTGCCATTATGCCAGCAAGTATTACCTGATATTTGTCAAATTTTAGAGGGCTGCCTGTCTCTGTGCCACTGACTGGGGAGCATTACCATTTCAGGAAAAGAAAACACACTTTCAGGAGTCAGTACCTGAGTTACCAGGGCATTTCCAGATTGAAAAGATCTAAATTCAGAATGGTTCCTCTCACCAAGTACTGCACATCCTCCTGGTTGTGAAAGCACCTTTGTGAGTCACTCTGATGCAGCATTAGTAGCTCCTGGGTCTGAAACCAGACCCGCATTCACGTGGAGCAGGACGTGCATTTCAAAGCCCATCCCCTTCTTCATTCACGCAGCACAAGTGGGTTGGCATATTCACACTGCTCACAAACACAACAAGCAGCAGCTTGAGAGAACCAAAAAGCTTTCCTCTGCTTGCTCTTCAGAAGAGGCAGTGGACCAGGAAGTGCCTAGTTCCCCATATCTGACTTGTGTGCTGGCAGTTGGACCACACTGGTTTTGCATATGGTATATAAAATGAGCAAACATAAAAATGGGTATAGATGAAGTGTGATTTCACCCTTAAAATGCAGCTGAATTCACTGCATCAGTCCAGCCAAGTGCCAAAAATGTGAGGGAGCTTCAACAGTATCACATAATCTGTGCAATGAATAAACTTAGAGTTAAATGGACCTCACAGCATGAAAGTAGGAGACTATGCCCAGCCAGTGTGAGAAAGTCACACAGCATAAGTAAGATTCAGAGATAATCCCTGCAGGAACTGCAACAAATGGAATACCTAAAGAAATCTCAGGCTTGTGCAAAAACTATTGTTATCACCACTTAATGGCACAACTGAAGTTCAGCAGATCACAGACAACCATGGGTGCGTCGATGACCAACCTGTGTGCTTATTTTCTGCACATTTAAACTGTTCAGTCCTTGGATATTTGGCATCTTTGTATGGTCCTATTTACCCACTTGGCCCTAAGAAGAAGTTGATTAGGAGGGAATGAGTAACTTTTTGGTTTTTTGCCTTGCTTTCTGTCCCCAAGAAAGGAGCAGAATAACCTTTTTTTATTATTATTGTTGTTTTCTGCCAGCATGTTGAAAGATGGGCACATTATCAGACTGCCAAATTTTCCTAAGCATTCTAGGAGGTTGATCTGAACCAAATGTAAATACTAGCAATGAAACTCTCATCTTTTTGTGTTCAACGTGGTTACAGAAATCGTTTAAGTCAAGTAGGGTTTGGACTGAGATCTGTAATTTTTTTCTGTGTTCATCAGAGATCAGTAAGTAACTTCAGAAACATTCTATTTATCTTAGTAAACAAAACCAAAAACCAGGACCAAGGTTTTTTTTTATGTCATTCCAAAGGGAAACATTTTAGCTCCCTTTGAGGTTTGCCCTTCCCTTGAAAGATATATTAGAGTTTAAAAAGTGCCATTAGATTGACAGACTGGCATGTTGAAACTGGTGGAATTATTACTGATGCTTTATGCTCTCTGGAGCATGACTGCTACACTTATTTGGTTCTCAGTTAAATGTTCATGTGCACAATTCCACTGCAGTCTTCCAACGAGAAGACCAAATACACCAGGATTTATGCTCCCTCTGATTCCTGAACTGTGATATGCACACATTGTTTCTGGAACACCTGAAGTTTTATAAGTGTTTGGCAGTTATGGGCATCTTATCTTTTTCACATAACAGCATCTACCTACTGTTTATCAAAATCTATGTAGATCTAAACAAACTAAGCCTGGGAATATATCATCTTGACAGAGAGCCATAGAGGAGTTAACAAAAAAGTGCAAACTAAGTTTCAATTTGTAATTAATAATTAATGTACATACGACTGCAAACCCTTT
Organism: Nestor notabilis; assembly: GCF_000696875.1. NCBI lineage: Eukaryota > Metazoa > Chordata > Aves > Psittaciformes > Psittacidae > Nestor > Nestor notabilis. The sequence continues at coordinate 41,031 of NW_009942283.1, read as the reverse complement.
ACTCCCACTGGCAGGCTGCTACTTATCAAAGAAGTTTCAGTGCAGTCAATGAAAGGTGTACAACTGCTGACGAACTTGAAAATGAGTCTGTAAGTCTTCAATACTTTGTGTACATAGCCAAGTCTTAACTCAAACCTTGCTGTCATTTATTCAAGACAAACTAGATCCATTATAGAGCTGCTGCTGCTTTTTGGGGGAAGGGGACTTGTTTGTTTCTTGGGTTTGGGTTTGGGTTGGTTTGTGGTGGGGTTTCTTTTTTTTGCATCCTCGTAGGTTTTCAGTAAGAATTTACAATATTTTTTTCCTCAGGTTTGGAGTAGCTCAGGCATGACAACAGCATATGTGGCTAACAATTGGGTAGCACATGTCAGTAAGTCAGGCCAGCATGGAACTGGCAGGGTACACTGCCATATTTTCTGTGGAAACAAATCTACTTCAACTACCTTTGATGTCTCAAACCACCTGTGCACAAAAATTGTGCCAGAAATCTGACCTAATGTGTTACAACGTGCATGTCCTGATGTTGAATAATGTTGGCTACATCCTTGGTTATCATAAGAGGTTGAATTTCTTCCACTGTCATCTTGCTTTACTTCATCTGTCTGGCCCTTCGCTTGATAATCTGCATTAACTGAACTAGTGAAAACTATGTTCTTAGTGTGACGTTAGTGTTAGAACCCTGGTGGCACAGAAGGCTTCAATGTTCATTAGAAATTTCAAACTTTTCAAGTATCTAGAAACGTACCTTTTTCTGCCAAGTACTGAACATTCATCTTTTGTAGAGAGCTGTTCAACACATTTCTAGAAGTTGAAAAAAGGCATGTTATCTCCTCCCTCAGGTCATCGAGAGAGATAGCAAGTTGCCAGTGTCTTATATTCACATGCATTAAGGTTTAACTCTGCTTTCTTACAGTTTTGGTAACAAAGACATCTTTCTTTACTAATAAAGATGTTGCTCACCTCTCACATGCTACTGCTGCTGTTTCTTATAGATACAAATTATCGCACTTGATTTTAAAATCTATTAAGCAGCTAAGGCTTATGATGACTTCATGGGAAACTCTGTGTTCTCAGTACATCAGGTCCTCGCTCATTAGTCCCCTTCAGTAACACATACCTGTGTTTTCTTTCCATGAGATGCTTATACCCTTTAATGTCTCATACTGAAGACTGTTCTTTCCTTCAGCTGAATACTAATAACATACAGCTTTTGAAGACATTATTTCAGCAGTTAGCTACTAGTTATAATGTATTAACCTGAAAGGTAGATAATGGGTATTATTATCCCCAGTTTTAATAAAAGGAAACTTGTGACCTGTGGGCAAATGGGAAGAAGTTCCGCCTTCCTCTTGTAAACCTTTCCATGAAATCTCATTCTTCCTACTGGTGACTATATAAGGTTCCTCTTAAAACTGGAACTAGTTCTTTCTAACTGAAATTAGATGCTAGATGAAGAAGCAGTAAGGAGAAGATTACAGTGATGTTGGTGGCAAGAATACTGGAACTGGCTATAGAAACTAGTAATTAGTGGAAATTAATCTCAACAATTACAGTGGGAGAACTAAATCTAAGAAACTTGCAGGTTCAAGATGCATTGCAAACTGTAAACCAATATTAAAATACTCTAAACCTATTATTTCCTTGCCTTTAAACATATTTTCTGAGCAATTTTTAGAGCATCTTTGTAAAGAAATTATTTTCTTGCAATTTGTGTGCCTAGTGCTTTTTCCAACCTTCTTGAAAAGCCTGACTGACAAAATCATGGGGGTCCACCCACATTTGTTTAAGCATATAATGTAACTGATACTCCTTATATAGCACTGTTTGTACAGTGGGACTACAACTGGTGAGAAGAATGGCATAAAGGCAGCTGAATGCATTTCTTCTTTTTGGAAAAAAAAACCCTCCTAGAAGAATTTTTAAAATCAGAATAAAAACGCCTTTATTTCAGACTTTTATACAACACCTATTTCTGTCATGTGTTCAGCATTTATCTTATACACTAGTATTCTAGATAGCTGTCCTGTTTGACTGCAAAGGCCTCCCAGGGATAGCCTTGGATGGCTGAATCTGAATATCTGGGCAGTATCTCCAACAATTTTGCTTCTCTGTTTCATGAGAGAGAATCCAGCTTTATTAGATTTTTTCCCTATTTAATGTGCTGTGTATGTGCATAGTTTGATGTACAGCTTAATATTTGCTTGGTTTTATTTCCCCTCTGTGACATATAAAATATCATAAGCAAGTCTTTTTCTTTAGTTGCTATGGCAGAAAGATTCTTGAAACACTTAATGATAGAAAATAATTAAAAAAATCCAAAAAAATCGAGTGGCATCTCAGTTCTATTTTTGGCAAGTTTGCTCACATATGTCTTTACAAAGCCAGAACTCTGAAATGCTCTAAGCTAAGAGTTCCACAGTGAAACTGAGCCAACCTCATAAAGTTCAGTAACTCCAGAGTCTAAATTTTTATGCTAAACATATTATTGTTCAAAAGGAACTTGTAAGGATCATTTACTGGGGAGGCATGCCTTCCTAATAATTTCCAAACAAAGCATTACCTGCTTGCCACAATGAGGCAACACATAGGGATTGAGTTTTACAGGCCGTAATATCAACCCTGCAGTTGTTCAGTGCTCCAGAACCCCATTTATAAACTTTGCAAGAGATTTTCTTGCCCAGCTCCATCTGAAGTTTAGGTGTTTTTCTAAGTGTCATTGCTACAGAAATATCTAGCAACATTTACAGTGTTCACTGGGTTCAAGTTTCAGGAGGTGCAGTGTCTGTCTGTGGTACCAAATGAATAAAGCAGAGAATTACAAGACAATGTTTCTGTAAAGATGAGGTAAGGAATTGTACTGCTCCTGCTTTCCTGGTTACGTGGCATTTTAACTCAGATGATCAATTTTGGTTCGCAATTGCATCTGATAACTAAGTGGGGGAGAAGGGGAAAGCCTAAAATCTATCATGGATTTAGTGCTTTTATCATTTTCCCTATATTTATACAATCTTTGCCTTCTATTTTTCTGCATCTTGATCTCATTTCCCATCTTAGCCAGTACTCCCAGGAACTCTCCTGTCTTATTTGTTCTACCACGATCACATCTTATTGAGCCTAACCTCACAGCACACTACGTCCATCCTTTTTCACTGCCCCCAGAATGGACTCAAAAACCAGTGGAACCCCTTCGGGACTGAAAATGTCAAAAGAGCAAATGTGCAAAGGAATCATAGAAACATAGAATGGTTTGGGTTGGAAAGGACCTTAAGATCATCTAGTTCCAACCCCCCTGCCATGAGCAGGGACACCTCGCACTAAACCATGTCACCCAAGGCTCTGTCCAGCCTGGCCTTGAACACCTCCAGGGTTGGAGCATTCACAGCTTCCTTGGGCAACCCATTCCAGTGCCTCACCACCCTCACTGTCAAGAACTTCTTCTTTACATCTAACCTAAACTTCCCCTGTTTAAGTTTGAAGCCATTACCCCTTGTCCTACCTCTAGAGTCCCTGATGAAGAGTCCCTCCTCAACATCCTTGTAGGCCCCCTTCAGATATTGGAAGGCTGCTCTGAGGTCTCCATGCAGCCTTCTCTCCTCCAGGCTGAACAGCCCCAACTCCCTCAGTCTGTCTTCATACAGGAGGTGCTCCAGCCCTCTTATCATCCTCGTGGCCCTCCTCTGGACTCGCTCCAACAGCTCCATGTCCTTTTTATGCTGAGGACACCAGAGTGCACAATACTCCGAGTGAGGTCTCACCAGAGAGGAGGAATGTACTATGGGTGCAGAGAAAAGCTGTAGCAAGAGGAAGTCCTTCTGTCACAGTGGGGCCTTTCTGCTTTCTCTGCTTTCTGGTACTCTTGTTTCCTGCAGGATGCTTCCTGAGCATTCCAGTTAAAGAAAAAAATAACAATAAAGCATGTGGGACCTTATCACAGCCACGTTATGCTAATGTTACCTTTACACAGAGAAAAAGTGTTTGTCCTGTTTAACTGTAGGTACCAAATTTATGCTCCCTCCTGCAAGCTCAGTTGCTTCCATGAGTCAGACAACTCAATTAGATATTTAAAGTTCAATGTTATAAGCAGCACCAAGGCAGTCATAAAACTTCCACTTGTTTCCACATTCATACTTTTGTAATGCCTTTTCCTCTTTAAGGAGATTGCTAAAGCAGTTGCTTAGTGCTTGAATAACTCGTCCTTGATGAACGTGCTATCAACAGAATTAACAGCTTCTCAAGCAAAAACAAAATTGTGTGGCAGAAACCTTCTCAGCAAGCATTCACCTTAAGTCAATAAAGTGTGTCTGCCTGGGGTAGTGCAAGAGCATATTAGAGAGCCAAGGGGGGTTTTAATGACTCAATTTTAAAGAAACAAGATGAGCAAACATTAGTGTTAAGAGCAGTTTTTAACCAATTACATTTTTCATGGTGTTGCTAGAAGTAACAAATACATTAATACACTATATAGGTATGTGTTTGTTGTTTTCTTTCAATCCTAGCTACTAATGGATACAGGTAAGAGGATTTTTCAGATGGACAAGATCTTGCAGCAGACAACTTCTGAGGCCAGGATTCAAGAGGGGGACAAGCAAAACTTGGTACCTCTTCTAAAGGGCCCTGGGAATTGTTGATGCCAGGGAAAACTAATACCCTTTTTAATGTAAAAATAATTTATATGGGTCAGAGGCATAACACTGATATCATACAAAGATTTTTTTTTTTTTGTATGGAAACAAGGAATTTACAATATTTTGTTGAAATATACTGTGAGGAAATGATGTGATTACATGTTATAATCAGAACCTGCTTTCTATTATTTCTCTCAAACTTTTCTGCATGTCCGAAGTGCAAGCAATGCTGCTGCTATAGCATACACAAGTTAAAAACTTAGACAAGAACAGGTAACCATACGCAAGCCTCCAAGTGTTTCACTAGATTGTGAATTAAGAGATGGCAGTTGCAATTTCAGATCTCAGCCTGAAATACTTTATGACAGTGGACACATCATTTCATCTGTACATATGCTACAAATCTCTTTGATTGATGAAAATAGTGAAAACAATTTAAAAAGCCTGTTAAAATTATATAAAATGTCTTCTAATATACTTACCAGATCAACAGTGATTACCCCTCACAACACTCAACCTTCTCTTAGACACCATTACTCCAGACCCAGTTTGACCCCAGCATCCCACAACAGTTCTTGATCCTGGCTTGCAGCTTCTGTAAGGAGAATAAAAAATCCCCATTAGGATCAAACCCTTCAGGGACTGTCCCCAGGACAAGGCCAAACCCCAGGTTTCAGAGTGGGATGAGGGAAGATGCTAGGTATGGAAATGACTGATGGATTAAGTTTGAATAGTGCAAAAACCCCAAACGACCAAAACAAAAGGTTTAGCACAGAGGTGGTGGGCGAGGGGCCAAGCATGGGCAGCACACGATGGCCGGAGGGCAGCAGCCGCGGAGGGAGGAGGCTGCAGAGGAGGAGGAGGTGCGGGTGGCTGAGGCCATCTGCCACTCAGCCCTGCCTTGGTGTGTGGCACCTGAACAGCCACTCGAAGCTTGATTACAGCAAATGGGAAGTGGCTGGCACAGAGAGCCTCATCTAGACACAGCTGTACACAGAAACCCACAACACCACGCACAACCTGACTGCGAAGTACGGGTGACTGGAAATCCAGCCCATCCAGCCCAGAGTGTGAGACATGGTGGTGGATAGCACACCACAACAACCTGGAAGGCCAAGTCAGGCAGGGAACGTCATCTGTGCACCAAGAGCCCAGGGAACTTGGGAAAGAAATTCTGCAGTCACTGGGAGCAGGATCTTCAGAAAACAAACCCTGAAGTCTGTTGACTGAGTGTAGGAAAAGCTGCTGATGAGTTCACTTTTAAAATGAACTAACATTTAAATTGTTTCAAATATTATTAATGTTAGTGGTTTGTTTTTATACTTAAAGGTGGGTTTCTAATTTTTGTCTTTATTGCCTTTTGTATTTGAGAACAACACGCAAAACCAAGTAAGCACCTAGGGTGCTAATTTCTTTCTGGAAGGTAAGTCTTTCCTTATAGTGCATAGTATACACAGCATGATACTTCCATACGAAATAAATGAATTTTAAAATAAGCCAAAGACCATCTCTTTTTTAATTAGTTTCTACTGGTGTCAAACTGGCCAAATTTGTAGTAGAGATGGTTTAAGTGCATAGAGGGATGAAGGCTCTAGTGTGCTACAGCCAGACACCATGGTTTTCTGAGTTTATCTGTCTACTTGCTCCCCTACACACCACTGAAGTGAGAGCGGTAGCTCTGTATTGCAAATCAGGGCAAGGCTGGATCAGCACTATGACTGTTTCGTGTTGTTTAGTGTTAGTGCAGTGTCCCACCCAATGTCTGGACAGAAAGGTTGTTCAGGTCTCAAGGTGCCTGTGGTTTGTAGTTCAGGGCAATACTAGAACGGGTTATTTCCTTCTTAGTCTTTCCAGGTTTTATCTTCTTCCTGCAATCTCCTTTTCAAGAAGTAGTGATGTAATCCTAGACAATTAAACAGGCTTTTATTGCACTGTAGTAATTTTTCATACTCTATCCCTCAGACTGAGGTTGTAGTTTCATGTTACAGCAAAAACATGTGACCAAAAGGAGCAGGCCCACTATTTGTCTTCAATTTGCAGATTCTTGCTTTGACCATAGTAGCCAGTTCCCTCTATTTCATTTTCATCCAGCTTGAGGCCATTGCCTCTTGTCCTGTCATTTGTTACCTAGGAGAAGAGACCGACCCCCACCTCACTACAACCTCCTGTCAGGTAGTTGTAGAGAGCAATAGGGTCCCCCCCGAGCCTTCTCTTCTCCAGGTTAAACAACCCCATTCCCTCAGCTGCTCCTCATCAGACTTATTCTCCAGACCCTTCACCAGCTTCGTTGCTCTTTTCTGGACCTCCAGCATCTCAATGTCTCTCTTGCAGTGAGGGGCCCAGAACTTGCAAGATGCTGTCTCACAAGTGCCGAGTACTGGAAGATGATCACTGCCCTTGCTGTTACAATCGGTTCAGGTAGACTTGGAATTTAGGAAGAGAGAAGCTCAGCCCTAACTGATCTGACTCATCTCTGGCTGCAAGGGCTCTGTGTTACTGGGGGGGCAAAAGTTTCTGTAATATAGGCAACAATTAAAGATGAAAGACTCACTTCCATCAAAAGCAGCATGGACACTGCAGAGGGATAGCGCTGATCCAGGTGGTACCTGCAGTTCAGGCAGGCACTTGTTGACAAAGACACCTCTTCACAAATACAAGATGTCATGACAGCCTTGGTAATGGAGACCAGATCTCTTTATAGCTGACAGAAACATTTGTTTGCATTCCACTGGATGATTCTGTTTCCCATCACTAAGAGCTTAAAGAATTTCTTGACATTATGAGTTTTTTAATAGCTTGTATTTTTATTAACTTAAACAATTTTCCATTAACGTGCCAGTGTTCTAACTATTTGTTTAATGTCTGAGGGTGATGTAATATCACTTTAATGGCTGCTATCTCACCATTTTCTGTGCTGGTCTATTCCTTCCCAAATATGTAACTGGAATTACCCTGTCTTCAAGCAGTCTATGTTCTTGCTGGAACAGTATGTTGGCATTACTGTAAAAACAATATAAAGCACAGTCAGCCTTAGACAAGTCCTTATTCATAAAGAATAAAAACTGATATCCAGAAGATTTCAGAATGTGTGACAGTGTAAGAAGCTGGTTTTGAAGAAAAACTGGTTTCATATATCATTTAATCTGGTTTTGAAAGTTTTTTATCATTCTCTGCTGAAACCACAAAGAACATTTTTTGCAAACTCACATTTTATTCTTGATTATTGCACCAGTGTCCAATCATTCTGAATCCTTTCTTCAGTGTTTTTTATGACAGTCTGACAATAGAGAACACTTCATCATTACAGAAAGTTTTCATGGGAAGGCTTGGGTTCTGAATCAATGCAGAACATTCATACTCACATAGTATTCATAGCAATCATACACTCAATCATGCTTCATTTGGATTTATGGTAAATAAATTACTTACTTACCGAGAGAGTACAGAGGTGTACAGAAAACCAGTGAGATTTAGGAGGAAAATTTGATTGATCTTTTCATTTAAAATACGTCAAATACTCTCTTGCTTGAGCAGTCAATACACATTATCAAATAAATTTTTATTTTTGAAAATATAAAATCAAGTCACCCATCAATGTCAGTCTGGTGTAACTGTGATCCACAAGTATATAAATTGGCCACTGGGGAAAAAATAAGTTGGATGACTAGTAAAGCAAACAAATGTGTGGGGTTTGGAAAACCTGTTTGGGTACCTCTTATGATTGACATGCTTACTATAGTGTGTTGCACAACAGCTTCTCTCTGTCTACTGTTTATTGATACATATCATGTTTGGAGTAGATACACATATCCACTCTTTTACTGCAAGAGGCTAGGAAGCAAGTAAACAAGGATTTTCTGTGGGTGGATTTGGGGAAGAACAATTGATTCTTTGCGTATTTCCCACACCTTTTCCTTCCCTTTAGATTTTACTGACTCACATTGTTTTGGGGGAAAAAGATCAAAACAGATTGCCTTTCCCTTCCAAATCAGAACAAAATCCATAGTATGTTCTATGCAGCAATTTATAATGTAAATTAATATTCAGTATCATACGGTCCAGTCTTTTAATGAGATGATTGTTTCTTCATGTCACTGAACAGCACTGTTATAACAGAAGCCACTGCTAGAGCTGTGGATATAGTGCCAAAAACACAGTGCTTGCTGTATGTGTAGTTTTGCTAGTATAATAGGATTTATTATTATTATTATTATTACAGGCAGTTTACAAAAGAAAGTGCTTTGATAGAATAGCATTGCCTACATAGCATATCCTGGTAGAGCCATCCTGAAAAAAAGAGTGAAAGATAGACCTGGCCTTGGAATAAGTGGTGGAGCATGCTCAGCAGTTCTTTCCTTCTTTCTTCAGAACCTTATGGAACAAGAGTTTTCTCTTAATGAGCTGTACATAACTATGAATGGTAGTAATGGTTTTGTATTATGCTGAATGAGTGATTTGTGTCAAAAGTAAAAGTTTCTGCTTCAATGAGAACGTAACATCGATGTGTGTGGATCTGTAGATCTGTCCATTCTTAGGACAGTTATATTTCCTTATGCATTTCTGCTTTTTAGTTTTAAACTGTTTTCTCATTTTTCTTCCAAGTCAGTTCCCTGGTCCAGTTCACCGCACTCACTTCTGTCAGATCAGCGTGGAGGAGAGGGGGCAAACAGTAGGGATGAGCAGAAACCTTTTTAGCCAACTTTGCTCCTTTCTTATTTTAACCTTCTTATAATTTACATTGAATTATTTACACAAAAATCACTCAGATCACTGAAATGTCAGTTAGGTTCATGTGAAATACAAAAGTAGCTTGCTTTCTTGTACAAAGCTGTTCCAGAGCTTTAGTGCTTTAATCAGCAGACTAGTGTTTCCCTTATTTTCACCATTTCTTAGAATGTTCCTTTGACTAGTTTGGATCCTACTATAAAAAGGGCGGTTGGTTTTTAATTTGTTGTCCTTTCTGCCACTTGGCAAAAATATTCCCAGCTTATCAAAAAGGATCAGATATATTAGTGAAACCCCATGTGTTCCAAGTAGCCATGATGTAACTCCTCCAGTAGCATTTATACCAACTTCACTATCCAAAGAGATTCAGTTCCTTCCTTTACATGCTTGCAATAACAAGTCACTGCTGTGCTCATAACATTTACCCGATAAAATGCAAATAGATGAGCTCAGTTGTCTATTCATTAGATTTCTTTCAAGGATGAGTTCACTATTACCCATTCCTTTGAAACAGAATGGGCTGGCTTGCTATCCCTTTATATATTCTTTCTCCCATGTGTGTTTCAGGTCTGGTGCTTTCTTATGGTCTTCATAAAACCTCTTCTTTTTACATGCTAGTTTGGCACATTAGGTAATCAAAAGTTGATTTCATCTTCAGTGTCATCTCCGGTTTCCACCCACTGAAACAACAGAGCAGTTTACATTTCAAAGCTGTTCTCTGTAAGAAATATAAACTGTGGAGTAAGAGACAAGTGTGTGCCTGTACAAGTCATCCATTCTAGTTTTGGTGGAAAGGGAATAATAGTGAAAAAGAGACTGACCACATGTTTTCTTCACAATAGTAATTAAATTAAAAATCTGGTCCTCTCACACCACTGTTTCAGAAAGACTTCTCTATGAGGAAATTGTGTCTGTGATAGATCTGCAGGTGGGGGCAAAAGAATCCTTGAAGCTGGGCGCTGGAAGGACTGCAGGTATACATGGTGGAGGGGAGAGATGGTAAACTGGCAGTTAAATAATTTGTAGCATTGTATATGGGGGATTAAGCATTTTATTATATAGGAAGGGAATATTAGATATCAGGCCACTGCAGGAATGTGGAGACCAGACTCCAGAGAGAAATGGCAAATAGCTTGAGTTTAATTCTCTGGACAGGCTCACGGGGGTCAGAGCAGAGCCAGTCAATCTCCCATTGCTGTGCTGTATATCTTCATCCTAAGAGTGGGAAAAACTTTGGAAAGAGTAAGGTGAGAAAAAGATCTGTAAAAAAGTACAATAGAATTGTTGTCAGGAAAGATGAGTTTCTACAGAAATAGCTTTTGTTATTGCCGTGGTGGTGCATTGTTTGCTAATACAAAACATATCGTAGAAAATTCTGTCATCTTTGGTTTGGCTTTAACACTCTGTTGAGCAATACAGAAATCACTGCAGTTTGCTGAAGTGTAATTTCCCAGCCTGGAATTTGACTGGGATATTGGGTTCAACTTTATATAGGTAAGAAGCCTGACTCACTGTCATTCAAAATTCTTCAGCTTCTAAGTCATCCACCAGAAAAAACAAAGGAAATAAAGTTTATCCCAGCTGAGAAAGTTGAAGTAACTATTTCTCTTTTACATACATTAATGAAGCAATAGACAAAAAAATACTGGGGGTTAAACCACAGCAATTTAATTGGCACAAAGCTTAAGACTAGCTTAGAGCTTCAGCACATCCTGGGAGGCATGGCAGTAGAGGAGTGAAATCCCTTAACTAAACAGGAAGGAAAGCAGTAACTTCTTACTTTGTCATGGGTACTGGAGGGAACAGTGCAGCTGCACCCAAAGAGGAAGGTATCTCTGTCTGTATTGAGTAATAAGTAGGCTGCTTTGTTCATTGAAATACAATTATCTTTGTCAGCTTTTCTGTAACTTCATTTTTTAATATTCAGGTTTAATTGGAAACCGTAATACTGAACTTCAGCATTAGATTAGTCATCCATTAAATGAACAAAAGAAAGTTCCAGGTTATACTAATAAGAAATAATTACTTTGCAAAGTACTTGCTTTTGCATGATATAATAAGTAGTTCCTGGTTTAGGGCCTTCCCTTTCAGATAACTACCTTTTACACAGATCCTTTAAATGAAGCCCCACCTGAATACCTGTGAAGGCTTTCTGAAATATCTTCATTAGAACGTGGAACTGTGTATGACAAAAAAAACAAAGCAATTGCAAAAGAAAATAAAGAGAAAATGTGGGCGAGCTGACAGGAAATAAAGTTCTTCAGAATGTTACATCAGGAACTAAGTTTCTTGCCATTGAAATCCAAAAGTTATCTTCCTATGCAGTATGATACTCAATAATTTTTCCTTAAAACTACCAGTGTATGTAATTCATAGAAATCATGATTTGGTATTAAGTATGTTTGTATTTATGTAGACTGTGTGTTTTATACCAATATTTATATTGATGTAAAATATATATTATATTTTATAGCAGTATTTTATATTTTATAGCAGTATTTTATATTTATAGAGACTGTTCCTTTTAGAAAATCATATTGGATATGTCTGGTGGCCCTGTGTCCAGCTGGGACTTGTCCTAAACCTTGATTCTGTGTTGCGTAATGAAACAGGCTTATTTACTCCTTCCACTCTCTCTCGTCCTCGGTAATTTCCTTGGAAGGGAAACCCCATGCTAATAGATATTCCATATTCCAGCAGGTCTGTTCATGGCAGACTGACCTTCAGTCAAAGTTCTGGTTAAATGTCTTTAGAAAGTCTTATTTAACATGAAGATTTTTTTGTCTGGTATTAATGAAAATCAGCTGTGACTATCAGAGTAGTTTCCTATATTTTTTTTTCTTTTGCTGGTAATTTTTTTAGCTAAATATTTTTTTCATGAGTTTCATTTCTAAATTCGAAATATCAGGGCAATCTTTTTCCTCCTTGTCTCCCCCAGCACTTTTCCTTCTTTAATTTTAAACTTCCACTGGGTGGCATAGTTTCTCCCATATAAAATGCAGTACATGTGATTCTGCAGTAAACTTGGAGCTTTGAGCTTCCCTACCTCTTGCACTGATGGCATAGATGGTAGGAGAATGCTCCCTCTGTAGTACGTCCCTTCTGTCTATTTTTGGCAGTCTGCAGATGGTCTGTGCCTTGAGTTTTTCAAAACTCTGCTATGAAGAATAGCTATGTAGGTTTCTTTTGTTTTCTCCTTTCATATCCCAGATATCTGGGGAAACCAAGCACAACTCAGCATAACTTTATCTGTGTAAGACAGACTTTATTTTTGATGCTTTCTCTGGAGATGACAGCATTAGTGAAAACAGAAACAAAGAAATCTTGAGGGGGAAAATGTAAGAATTGTATTGTACAAGGACCAGACAATAGACATTTACTCTCTAACAGAATTACAGGTCACAGCTGGTTGAAGAATGCAATAAAAAGATCATGCACCCATGCTAGAAGAATCCTCAGAATCTCAAATGGGAAGTAAAGACTTACATCATCACAAGAAAAGAATATTCACCAAAATATACTTTAAATTGATGTAAGGGGATAGCAACTGCCTTTTGCCTTGAATTGTCTATAGAACTTGAAATTAAATTCTGCAAATGCATCTGTCTCTTCATGAATTAGAGTGAACAACCTTCCGTGCCTAAATCTAGCTTTTGTGAATATTCTTAACCTGAGTATTAAGAACTGATCCTAACTATATGCCAAACTTTCGACAAAGTAACTAAGCAAACTTTCTGACATGAAGTTCCTACTCAGGCACAAAAATGTTGGTGAGAGGAAACTGAAATTTTAAAGTCCCCTGTTAGCATCTGTCAGTGCAGCATGCTGTCTGTCATGAGACACATACTGTCCCACTCTTCAAAAGCCACCAATTGTCTAAAAGTTGTTTGAGTGTTAAATGTTCCTTTAAATTCACTAGTGAAAACTAGTGAAAACTAGTGAAGTGATACTTGACGTTGTGCACAACTAAGAACCTGATATTTCCTGGTTTGTTTCCAGGTCTTTGGATATCTCACTTGCCAAACTCTTTTTACACACAAAAAGGCAATTCCTGGCATGTAGATTTTGAGTGGCATCCATTATTTAATTTCTAATTATTAATGATACTTTATTCCTCCTTAATTTCTGGTTAGTAGCAGCATGCTCTTTCCCCACTCCTCCTCTTCCATCCAATGTTTCCAGTGTTTTATCCAAATCTATGGTAAGGGCAGAAGTCTAGTTCTCCAAACCAAGAGATGTAAATATTCAGATAATACAAAATAATAAAACAAAACAAAACAAAAAAAAGGCAAAAAAACCAACCAACCAACCAACCAACCAAAAAACCCACCAAACCAAACCAACCAACCAAAAAACCCAGCAAACCAAAACCACTCTTGTGAATTTTCTTTATTTTGTATAGCATTGTTCAGCCTGAAAATCAGAAGGAAGTGAGTTTTAATTTGATATATACTTGCAGATTGATACACCCTGTGGATTGTAGCTGTTTGTTTCAGATGAGATGGGTAGAAAAACAATGAACTAATACCTCTGCTAAATGTTCACTATCTGTGGATAGCTGTTTGGAAACTGAGTCCTTAAGTGTTGCACACTGGTGATGTCAAATAACCATTTTATTGCCAAATAATTTGGTTGTATCTTTGATCTGAAAACTGAAGAAACATTCAGTTTAGTTACTTTCTTGTCTATCTGTTTTCTGCAGTTAAGCAGAAGATGCAGCAGAATTTGCAGAAAAATGCCACAATATGCAAACCAACCCTGAAACCTGACAAAATGTAATAGCTGAACCCCATCCAGACCTTTTAGGAACTGCCAAATATTTCACCCTAAATTTAGCAGCTTTAGGAAAATAATGCTTTTGTCTTGTTTACTGTGCAGTGCCAAATCGTGAGGAAACAAACTGTGTTTGTCTTTAGATAATTCCAAAATGAAGCTTACTTCTGACTTCTGAAGAAGTCCATAGGAGCCACAGATACTCGACATTTTAAAAATCCCAACAAGTCTACGTAACAAATCAGTGGATGATAAATATTTTTGCCAAACATTTGTATTGAATGAATGATTTAGAAACGTGGTGGCATTTCTGAGGACAGTAAACAGTGATTATATTATAGAACCCAGGAAGGAAAATCTATGTGATACACAAAAAAATATGAAAGCATAGTAAATTGGGCTAATTTTCATTCACAAAATACCTAGATTATTTTTAACATATTAGTACAAAATGAAATGCTTATTTTATGGAATAGAGATCTGAAGGACATTTCAAATTTCTGCACAGGCTGAATTTTAAAGTGATTGGATAACGTGCTGGCTAAAAAGGTCTGTAGCTAGGTAATTTCATGTTGGGAGAGAAGTTTTTGCTTCTCCCTGAACTACTAGATGTCAACTACTATCAAAAGAAGGAACTGTAGTGAATAAATCATTAGGTCTTCCCAGCACGGAAGTTACATTTTACTTGCTAAATAGGTGTTCTACTGTAAAGTCAAAACGTATATGTTTATTCCACATCAGGATACTCTGAGAGAGTATCTTCATGACTCAGCTGTTTAAGCTGTGGGTTTGGCTGTTGGGTTTGTTGGGGGTTTTTTTCCCCTTTTATGTATTTTTCTTTCCTCTTGCAATGTAGCTAAATGAAATACTTATGGATTATTTTCAAAATCAGCCTTAGGAAAGCCTTGCCAGCAAGGGAATTGACTGGCTAACGAGGCCTGGGGCTTATAATTCGAAAAACCTGTATTGTATTGTTTTAATTTTTTATCAACTGCCTCATGTATCTCAAGGTTTTCATGTACTTTCAGCTGGCTTTGTTTCAAAGAGGGTGAATCTTTCAAGTGGATATTGTCCTTCTCTAACATGTTGAATTTCACTTGAATCAGTCTTTGACAAGATTTTCTTTTTTCTACTTGCCTAGTATGCTGTAAGTTTTCATGACATTTTAGTTTTGATGTCTTGCCAATGCGTTGTATACACAGTGAAATCTATTCTGTTTTCTCAGAGTATTTCCTCAGTAACTAATCATTCTGTCTTGTTAAGTCAAAACAAGAAAACCATTTGTTTTGTGACAGTTCATCACAACTTTATCTGGTAGAACTCTGTTTTCAGAGTAGCTTGTACAATTGTAGTTGAAGAACATGTCTGTCTGAATGCAAGAACTTGAATAGAGCTGCTAAAATGGTGCTCGAAGGGTCTAAAATTGAAAGACATATTTTTCTCTTTCTTGTTTTCATACGGAACATTTTCTTGCATTCAATCAAGTTTAACTAATTCCCTGTCAACTAAAATCCAAAACACCGACTGAAATTTTGATAGTTGCTTTAGACTATGCTCTAGTCCAAGTCAAATATACTCTGCTTAAAGGTTTCCACTAATGCTTATTTGGGATTTGAATGTGTGACTTTGCAGACCTTCACAGAATGAACCTTCACAAGTTCAGAAAAGTCTTGAATATGTAATGAATCCTTGAACATATAGCCCATGATATCATTTCGTTGCAGCAATAAAAGGATGCTCCTTCTCATTGGTGTCATTCAGAGAGGTGAAACTGCTCCTTCCTGTAGTTGAATTATTTCTCATTTTGCTCTGGCTTTTCTGAATTTCAGGTATTTATCTAGCCATCCTCACTCTCATCAAGCTGTTCAACTGTAGTATCCTGTAGTCTTCTCAGGAATTTGAACCACAAACAGGTCATCTTATAGATACTGAGGGCAGTCTCCTTCCTGAAAAACTTCCTTGCCATTTAACATGGCCATCTTTATCAAACTGACTTTTAGAAATCATTTATCCTTAATGCTACTCCTGATCCTCAGTGAGTAACTCTAAATCTGAATTAGACCATCATCAGCCAGGATATCAGTGCTCCCTGGCTTCTGCACTCTCTTCAGCCCTTTAGACTGCTTTCTGCACTTGTATGTCTTCAGTCTGTCTGACAATATCATTCCAGCAGCTCTGACATCCATGACAGAGCTCCCTGAACCAGGGAATGCAGCTGGTTGCACTTAAGTGTTCTGCCCTGGGCTGGACCATTCAGATGTTTCTCTATGATAGAGAACTTTTTTTTAGGAATCCTTCCTAGGATTTATAGGTTACAAACTTCCAGGTACTATTCCATAGTTATCCCTAAACTATCTTTAAAATTCCAAATACCCAGGAACATATTAATCTCTTTAGCTCATTAGCTCAGATAATCTAGAAAGTTGGTCCCATAGCAGAAAGCTCCAAAGCTTTTACCAAGGCCTGAACAGGTAGAACTTTTCCATGGTCATTTCAGCAAAAATAATTTAGCTTTATTATTGTAAAAGCCTTTTCCATAATTATTTGGATTAGTCTTTGTAGAATTTGGTTTCAATTTATAGATTGGATTTAATTAATAAAATGGTATTTTTAATGCTGTTGGTTGGGTGGTTTGGCATAATTAAAATTTACTGGTTTTTAATTAAATATTTGCTGTTGTGTAATCATTGACAATATGGGGAGAAAAAGGGGGGAATATATATATATAAAACTTTATTCCTACCTTTCTTGCTGGAATCCAGAAAATTGTAGAGTATAATTCTGAACAGCTGGTTTTAAATATGTCAAGTTTTGGTTAAACGAATTACAGTTAAATAATATTGAAATAAATGGCTTATCTCGAAGAAACTAAGCAATCTGATTCCTCATTTGGTAAACAGCCTGGAGTCTTCAAAAACTAGAATTAGATTCAGCCTCAAAATAAGTATTTAAGACTCCAACAGCATTTTTAATGATTTTACTTTTCGAATATGCTCAGAGCTCTCATGCTGATTCTTTTGTTTAAAGTTCACTAGCTCTAATTTCATGCCTAAGTGCTGTGGCATGACTCTTCTGTTTTTTGCTAAACAAGGACAATCTAGAATTGCTAGACAATACAAAATAATATCCAAAAATAACTTCTCCTTGTCATTACACGGGCTTTTGCATTGACCTATATTAGGCAATTTTTATTATTTTTTTTTAATGTTTTAAAAAGCTTAATACATTTTAACTGATAAAAATCTGTTCAAGTTCAGCCTATCAGTTTTCCTGAATCTGTGCCAGCTGCATGAGCAGAATCATTCTGTTTTGAGTTATTCCCAAATAAATAACTGGCAACAGCATTTAGATTTAGTTAGGTAAGTAAGACAGAAAAAGTGCTTTAAAGAGACACCAATACACTGCTCTTCAAAGCTCTGTTTAAGACTTATGGTTTATGTCAGTAAAGAGAGAGCAGCGTGTGTGAAAGGAGGATAGGTAGGAAAGCTGCCAAAAAAGGAAACAGAATTTTTCACTTTCAGGTTTAGAATGTGAGGGAGGGTATACCTGAGAGGCAAGATCTTTGGAGAAAGTGTATTTGCATGATGATCTCATTCCATCCTGAACTGCTTTGGTTTGGTCTTTGTGTGGGGTGGAAAAGACATCAGCTTGTACGTCCGTAATAAGGGTTTTCTGTTAAAGAAATATTAGATAAGTTCAATTTGCTTTAAATGAAAATTATTTCATTGAGAAAAAAGGCTTTAATTGTTGGGAGTTTTTTTAAAAGAACTGTTGGTCTTCCATAGGAATCAAATATTACTTGAAATATTTATGAATCCTATAGGAAAAAAGCCTTAAAAATGTGAAGTTTCTTTCTTATTACTTCACAGTTTCTTCCCTCTACCCTTTAAAAAACCAAGCAAAATAATAACACATGTCAAGCTGTTTGTTCCTTGTTGCCTGTCTTTCTCATTCTTTCATCATAACTATTTTCTGTTAGGGCCATATTTTTCCCTCTCCATCTACCAATAGGTATTTTTCATATGTAATAGCTAAGGAAAGCCTGTCTTTACAAGCTCTTGTTAAAGATACTTCCTGCAAAGAATTGTATGGGGCAATAGCAGGATACTGTTTGTGAATCTCTGGAGCTCCAGGGATTAACCTGTTGAAAACCTGCCCTAGCAGCAATGTAACCATACTAGTACAGTTCCGTCCTCAGTTAATAAATCCTGGTAGTTTCAACCAGTCTGGCACTGGTCTATGGTATAGTTAATCTACAACCCAGAGAGACTACTCAAAGGTAACTAAGAGGTGGCTTGACAGATATATTCATTCTTTCTTGCCATATCCATATAAAGCTGACATCACTGTGTCTTGCTTTTGCAGATGACACTTGCTGGTCTGTCCAAGAACATGCAACGCTTGAGTTCTTTTGGCTTTGTAGTTCTTTTATGCATGAACTTCAGTGAAATATCAGTAGTATTTTAAAGCTTATCCTAAAACATGCAATACGCATGACTGAACTCAGCCTTCAGTTACTGAGGTTGGTTGTGGTACTGATTTTAACCATGTCCCAGATGCAGAGCTGGTGTCATTAAAAGCCAACCTGTTTCTGGCTATGCTTATTGGTGCAGCACTCACAGGAACTAACACAGTTGTCTGGCTTTCAGCACCATTGTGATTACAGATTTAGCCTAACTGCCCCTTCAGCTTGTTCCATACACAGCTGGAGAAGAATACTGCAGAGACAGGCTTTAGCAGTGCAGAAGAGTTCTGTATGAGTCCAGTTTGGTCGCACTGGGCTCTAAAAGGTCAGCCTCGGTCTTGCTGGACTTCCAGGTGAGAGACATTTCTGTGAGACCTCTGTGCTTATCTCCCTTGGTCTTTAGGTTCCATAAGGAACCATAAGTTAAGACGTCCATTGTGTGAAGGTCTAAGCCAGACCTAATGTGGGATTTTGCATAAACTAAAAATCTTCGCTGGAGTACTGTGGAGCACGAGGGAGAGCCAGCAGGGCTTCTGTACAACATCTGCTTCTAAGTAGTAATGTTAAGCCAGAGCTAACACTAAAAAGATCAGCTCAGCTTGAACCACCTCCATGCAGAGCTACTCAGAGGCATGCATGTCATGCTACCCATAACCTCTCTCCTGGGTACCATGTTTTCCAAGTTTTACTCTTCATAATTTGAAGTAATTGAGCCCTTACTACTCTAGATACTCAGAGGTCACTATATGTCAGTACAAAAATATCAAATTTCCCATTTTTTAGGAGGATTTTGTAAATACTGAACATTTCCCGTGTAAAGTAATGCAGTTTTTAAAAGAAAACACTGAACAAGCAAAAGGAGTTAACCTGATTCCACAGAGGGAGAATCTGCCTGTGAGAAATCTCTACAGCCGACTGCAAACTAGCTGCTGTTAGTTTATTTGCTGGAAGAAAACCAGACCGTCATTTTGACCGCTTCCCAGAAGAGAGTGTCTGTGGGTGTTCTCTTTTCTTTCTCACCAGTAACAGATGAAATCTTGCAATAAGACCTGACTGCTAGAAAGACTACCTCAAGCAAACTATTGTCATGGAAAACACTGACATAAGCCCAAGATTTCTGCTGCTATTGCACCCTTCCTGTGGTGCAACATCAGTAAAAAATCAGTTGTTTATTTCTTGGTACAAGAAATACATCAAGAATTACTGAAGCTAGCTCTAATGCTTTGCTAGAATGTTTTGTTTGCTTAGAGAGTCCTTTATCCTAACCTCTAATTACATTTCTCCTTGTGTAAATGTGGATAGAACAAAAAAATGTTTACAAATACTGAGTTCTCCAAGAATATGTGGTGTGAGGACGATAGGAAGTGGCTTCTCCTACTTGTACTTGTCTGTCCCAAAATAAAGTATTCCTCTGTTTTGGAAAGAGACATTTACAATGAATATTAATTTTCCTTTATCCCATAGGACAGGGAACCAGCAGAGACCCCACAGCATTGTGATCTTGAGTGTTAAAGGAAACCTGGATTCATGAGCCGTTGTAACACTCATTATAGTAGCTGGAGAGCTGATATGAGCAGATAAATGCATTTGGTTCTTGTCTTTGGACTGTTACAAATCCATTAAGAAAAAGAACACAAGGTAAACTGGGTTTCTATTCCCTCTACAGTTTATTCTGCTTTCTACCGGTAGAAAGACTTCAAAGGGTCATTGCTATAAACCTTTAGGAAGATGTCCACTGTCAGCTCTACTGGTACTGCCCTTAGTTGGTTATCACTGCCCACCAACTGCAGGCTACTACCTCTTACAGGTTCCCGCAAAAGTATGTGTAGAAGTGCTCCCTACTGCCCTGGCAAAGTCAAGTATGTTAGCTGAAACCACCTTCACAGGTGGGTTAAACTGAACTGGTCCACTTTGCCTCAAGTGATAAAGGATTACTTACTTCCTTGTATCACCAGGCTTAGGAGGTTGGGGACAAATTCTAGTGTAACACTATTTTCATCTACCCCAATATCACAAAGCAGTTATACTTCTGGGTGCTTTGACACAACCTTACCCCTCCATCCATGAAGCTTGTGTTCCTAAAAAGTGCAGTGATTAGCAAGTCTACAGGCAGCAAAGCACTTGTTCCCATAAGAATGAATTTAACAGATGGGACATGCATACAAGAACAATTTAAATACACAAGGACAGTGTATATTGTGTGGAAAGTGAAGAGTCAGAAGCAGGACCATCAGCTGGACGAGACACTGGATTTTTGGCAGCTGAGATATTTCAGTATGATTGATCACAGACTGCTGTCATCATTACCTTCTTTTTCCTTCATCCTTGATAGATAACTAAAATTCACTCCAGTTAGAGAAAGATGATGACAATGATGGCTATGTAACCATTAGGAAACAGGCCACAAGAAGGCAGAAAAGATTAAGGTCAGGCTTTTGGCCTCATTAAAGTGACCAAGTTTGACAGACACAAAGCCACAAATAGCAGCCCCCAGGAAGCCAGCATCTCCTCCAGCTGACAAGCCTGATGATCTTACTGGCTCCTTCTGAATAGTTATGATTTCATCACTATCATCATCTTCCTCAGATGAATTAAGGACATTAAAGCATGAAGGATGGAAAAATTAATGGAGAAATCGTGGTGAGCAGGGAAGGCTGTTAAACAATTAGTGATGTAACTCTGAAATGACAGCTAAAAAAGCAACAGTGCAGGGTGTTGCTGTGCTGTATATTGAGGAAGTAGTATGAGGCATTCTGGGATTGGTCTGCATTCAGCAAAATAACTGTGCTGGGAAGTTTATGTCTAGCTTAAGCTCTCTATATGTACTAGTATAGAGGTTATATCATGTTATTCCGGCAATGACCCTCAAATAAGCTGTAGTGTCATTATATAGTCACAGGCTTTTTA
>NW_009942283.1:16667-19505 GCF_000696875.1 Nestor notabilis | reverse complement strand
TTCCTGCCTCCTTTGGTGCATCAGATAGTGCACAGCTGCTTACTTAATGAACAACAACTCAGTACTGTTTTCCCTTTGTTACTCAGTGTGTGGCCCTCAAAATGATTTATTACATATTGTTCTGAAGACAGAGCTACAAATTCTCTAAGGAGTTTTCCTCACCACAGTGCACACGTGTCTCACAAAACAAGTTATTTTACTGCTGTAGGTGAGGGGCTGCTCCACACAGAGAATACATTTCAAAATACCTGCTGATTTTGGTTGCCTAATTTGAGGCATTCTGGATCTGGTTTGTTCAAGGCAATATGTACATACTGGCAATGAATAGACCTTCACATGCAAAAATGCAGATCCCATTGCTCTTACTGTGAGTTCTCAAGGTTTTTGTGAGTAATAGCCTGAGATCTCTGGCCAGACACATAGAAAATTGGGAAACACATAGTTGCAACTATTTTAATGCAGTGGAATTCAATTCTTCCTGGTAATATGAACTGAAACCTCTTTTCTCTCCCAGCATCCCTGTATCTTACTCACTGTCATTAAACTTCAGCAGTAAAACACATAGTGATTCTGAAAACAGAAGTGTCCTTGCCCACACAAATGTGACTCATAGCAAGGGCTATGAACAGACTAGAAGGATGAGAGGAGAAGACACTGGTAAAAAGGGGGCAGGATGTCACATAGCAAAAATCCAAAGTCTCTTTGACACATGATGGCAAGCCACTGCATGTAGTCATGTAATGAAGACCAACACAATTCAAAAGGGGTTATAATCAAGCTAAATTTGTGAGGTGACTCATCACAGTCATGAGGAAAGCGTGTGATCTGTCTCCCTAGCATGGGAACTTGAAGCTATGAGTAGCATTTGTGAGAGGCCCACCTCCAGACAGAATTTGATAGGAGGATGCAGCCATACAGGTCCCAGGCTGCAGAGTGCTGGGTGCTCCTCCCTGAGAACACAGCTGGTCTACAGTTGTGTCACCTGCTGGAAGTGGACCCTGGTCAAGTCTCCAAGTGAGCAACCAGTTGAAGGAAAAGAAGAGCTGACCACGCAGTAGCATCAGAGAGGAGGAACAGAAGATAGGACCTTTGCAAAGAGAGACAACAGCCCAAGCCCCACACAGTGCAGAGG
Organism: Nestor notabilis; assembly: GCF_000696875.1. Classification (NCBI taxonomy): domain Eukaryota; kingdom Metazoa; phylum Chordata; class Aves; order Psittaciformes; family Psittacidae; genus Nestor; species Nestor notabilis. The sequence goes on along the minus strand of NW_009942283.1, from coordinate 18,373 downwards.
GAGTAATTAAGACCAGTTATTCCCAGGGTACCCAGCCCCCTGAGCTGGAAGACAGGGACAGGGAGCAGAATGAAGCCTCCATTTTCCAAGGGAAAATAGTCAGCTACCTGCTACATGACTTAGACACACACAAATCTATGGAGCAAGGTGGGATCAGAATGTTCCCAGGCACAGCACAGTAAGATGACAAGCAGTACAGCGTACAGGGAGCAGCAAAAGCAAAAAGCAGCCGCTAACCAGCATTAGACTCTAATATACAGTGGGGCAACTAAGTCCTAAAGGAAGCACAGAAGCCTGGCAATTAATAGCCGAAAAGGACTATCATGGTTTAACCCCAGCTGCCAAATAAGCACCACACAGCTGCTTGCTTACTTTTCACCCAGTGGGATGTGGAAGAGAATTGGAAGGGTAAAAGTGAGAAAACTTGTGGGTTGGGATAAAGACCATTTCATAGGTAAAGCAAAAGCTGCATGCACAAGCAAATCCAAATGAGGAATTCTTTCGCCACTTCCCACTGCAGGCAGGTAATTGACTTCGAAAGCTTCCTTCCAACCTATTTTTTTTTCGTTATTCATCTCTATTAGTTATCCAAGTCCCCGTTTACTTTAAAGTTAACTCCTTGTCACTACAGAACATGTTTTCTGTTCATATTAATCACCTTTCATTGTTTCTCTGAGGCTAGAGAGAAAGTTCTGCCATTAGACATTTCACTATGAATGTTTATCTGGCTCTTGGTGCTTTGCCAGGGATCATAGAGGGATACCGGGGTAGAATTAGAGCTGCCATATCACCTACTGCAATTATCCACATTCAACAGCAGGTAATGGCAAAGATGCTTTCTGCATACATTAACCAGATCTACCTCATTCTCTTTTTGCAGGTCACTATGATAGGAATAAATCACTGAAAAAGATTGTGGTTTTACTACCTTGACAAAGTACCCCTAATTGCTTTCACATGTTGTGTCTAATGGACACCTTTCATCAGCAACAAACAGACCAAGCAGAGGCAGTTACCATCCTGCAACTGAGTCCACGGAGAGATGGACAACACTCTTGATGTTCTTCCATCAGTCACGTCATGAGTAAGGGTCATCTACTAAATGGGGGCAAAAAGTTTCTGGGTCATTCAGCAGCATGTGAGTATTACTGTCTGAAAACAGGAATGAACTCATGCGATGAAGTCGGAAATAAAATGATGTGGTGTGTGACTTTTGACTGAGCAACTAACTACCTGTAGTCTCAAGAGCAGTTGCTGAGGATCAGTTACAACACCACAAGGGTGGTTACTGTGAGCTAGTGCCAGCTGGGTTCCCTGCCAGGCAACGTTCATGGTCCTCAACTTGCTTCACTGGGTATTCTGCAGATCTGTGAGCACTCATTGCTGGGAAGCTCTGTTTTTGCCAAGGTAGAAAGCAATTGCAAGGCTGGGAGTATCCACCCAGATCATGCTGTCTAAGCAATGAGTTGTTCAGGGTCAGTGCAGAAAGCTGTATTTTTGAGAGCTAGAGTTTTCTTAGTCTTAACACAATATGGCACAAACTCACCATGTTTTGTTACAGGATTGGCTGGAAAGGTGCTGCCCACAGTGCAGCTACCTTCAGCTCCAGTGAGACAGCAGGAGAAAGGAGGCTATATGCCAAAAAAGGACCTTGAAAGCTCATAAAGTTGGTTTTAATTTGGTCAGTTTTAACATGCAGGCTTTCC
>NW_009942283.1:9790-16636 GCF_000696875.1 Nestor notabilis | reverse complement strand
GCTCTTCCAGATACAGCAGTTATTGTTGTAAGTCTATGAAACCATGCATTTCTAGGAAGTTGTATGAGGGAAAAATGAAAGCAAAAGCAACTTCAAATGGTGTCTTTATTATGATATGGTCTACATTATGGAAATAATTGAGAACAACATATAAAACTAATCAAGGATTATTTTTACTCAGTGTTGTATTTGCATTCTGAAATTTTTTTTCTCAAGGAAAAGAAGGATTTTCATGCATTGGTCTATCCTAAACTATCAATAAGCACTTCAGGCAACAACAGTGTTGGGATTCTCAAGCCTGTACAAAACACACAGCTGGTAAATGCTTTGCTAAAACAGTGGGCAAGCAAATGACTGGTAAACCAGACATCACACCATAAATACAGCACCAACAGGGAACACGTGTGACTGGCACTTCTCCATGCTGACAGTTCAGTAAATCATTAATGTGCAGGCAGATAGTGGAGGGCTCACCATGAGGTCATCATACTGATTTTGTACATGTAAAGGATGCCTAGATTTACTGTGAGATAAGGGATTCTAGCACTGCTTTAGCCATTAATATGTAGTAAAATGCCCTGATATCCAACTGTTTAGAGTATGAGCACTGCAGTTTTTTTAGGCTTTAAACCTTAAAATCAGTAAGGAATCTCAGCAGTTTTCAGGTAGATAAAAAGATGTATTATGAAATTAGATGTTTTCTCTTAACTGTAGGCCTTCAGTAGAAGATCTTAAGGTTATTTCTTCATCTGCAAAACTCCTACATTAGATCTGGTTTGGCTCCATCTAGAGATAGATTTACAAATTGACTGTGATACAGTCACCTGCCACATCCCACAGACTGTGTGAGAGACCAAAAGGTATGTGGAGTTGAGTACTATAACTATATTTGATGTTTAGATTACTATGGATTAACATGTGCCCTGTCTTTTTCCAGCCACTCCTAGAATGTGGACCCCACAAAACACGTGTGCTTAAAAGGGCTGCTTTTTGTCTAAGTGAACTTTCAGAAAATGATCAAAATTTTCTGCAGAGGCAATAGCTTAACCTGTGCTCTGATACATCCCACTTCATAGGTATTCAGCAGCATCCAAACACATACATTGATTATAGGAACTGCATTTCACTTGTTGAAGGCTCCAGCCAGATGTTGGCAGCTTTTGTCTAGGGGCTGTTTTCTCTTCCCAACCAAAGCCTGCTCTGGATGCAATTTTAATTAGATTTCGTGTAACTAACAGTAGTATTGCTGCATCTCAGTCTAAGCACAATTGTTTGAAATAAAACAATTTCAACACACCAGAGCAACTGCCTCTCTGTAGCCTTCAGCTACGCGTAGCTTTGTACAGGGGGGTTACCAGGAGGAGCATTTCTACAGTATGTTACTGCAGAAGGAGCCTTTCTGTCTGATAGAGCTGTCAACACCATTAACTCTGGCATCTCGATAGGATCCTGAAGGTCTTAAAGACCCGGTAGCTACTCCTAATACTTCTGTACTACAAACACACAGGTTTAAGTTCAGCACTTCAAGAGGAGACATTGCAGATGGTTAAGTGAGAGGAGTCCTTGGGAAAAATAATCTGTGGAGGGAGAATTTATCATCCCGATTCCTAGCTGGAGAAAAGTTCTGCTCTTCTTCAGGCATACACAGACTTTTTCTACACATTTCGTTCCATTTCCCATGCAGAACAACTGCTACCCACACACATTTATCTATACTGTTCAAGCACGTCATCTAAAAAACAGGAAAAATTGAATATTTTACTGGGTTTTTTTTTTCAGAAGTGACGGTTTATCATTAAGAAAAATACATATACTCACTTCAAAAGCTCAGCTTCTGGGCACAAGTTAGGAGAAGTTTATTCCTATTGCAAAATCTTGTTTCAGGAATGCTCAGATTGAAAACATGATAAGAAACTAAATACTAGAATCAAGATTTCCATTCGGAAAAGCACAATTCAGACAGAAATAGCCCATTTTGCTCAGCACGCACGTCTTGTGAAAGAGGAAAACAAAGCAACAAGGGAATGAACAGAAAAAACAATAATCTTGGCATTTAAATCCAACTACATATAAATGTTTTCAATGTAACATGATACACTAAGATTATATTTTAAAGATCACATGTATGTGCCATCACTTAATTTACAAGCTCCATTCATTTTAGTTTATAGTTTCCTCAGTACAACAACAATCTTCCAGAAAGTGCTAGTACAGCATCCAGAACAAAAACTCTGCAAATTCATCTCAGGTTTTGGCTTGCTACTCCGACACCACTGGTTACTCAGCTAGATTACTTGAACAGTGCAGAAGCAGTGGGCTTGGTGAAAAGAAGCATGTTAAAGGAAGGGATAGAAATTAAGTGTTATGGCATTCCCATTCCCTGTTTTTTTCACAGCTTAAGTTTTCACAGAACCCAGGGGTAAAAACTGTAAGAAAAGCATCCAATTTAAATAAAAGCAAATAGTAACTTTCAAAAGAGGGCCTTGGTCATTTAAATATATGAAAAAGAAGGAGTAGTCCAAGGATATTGCCCCTCTGATGATCCAGCCCAACCCACACTCCAGCTGAAAACTCTGCTGGCTCAGACCTGGCTCTGGACCCAGTCCCCTCTGCAGATAGGTACTCAAATGGGATCTAAAGTCTACCTACTTGCTTAGTCCTGCAGGACTACCAAAGCCAAAACTGTCCCCTAAAATTCTCCTACCGTGCTTGTCCAGAGTAATGAACATTTTGGCAAGACAGAGAAAATCTGTGTATTTATATCAAGTCTAAATTTATTTAACATCCACGATAGATGTCTAGAAACCAAAAGACACTCAAGCCAGTAGGATAACTCAGACCATGTGTAATGCTGAGCTCAAAAGAAAGCATAACCATTACTCAGAAAATCTCAGCTTCTACGAAGCGTAGGTCAGTTTTGCTGCAGCCTGATATATGTGAGTGTGAACCCATCTCAATCACCAAAAATTACTGAGTACGCACAGACGACCTTTCCCCAGGTAAGTATGCTAGACTGACTAATGTTTTAAAAAGAGAACAGGCTACTACCACCTTCCCAGATACGTCTGAAATCCTGAGTCAGGGATTCATGTTCAAGACAACTAAATCCAGGATAGGATTTTGAAGGGTGACTCCCAACCCTGCCTACAAGGATAGCTCAGCCGGGGAGTTTTGAGGAAAGGGAGAGAGCAATCACAGTGGTAGTTTCTCAGGTACATCTCTCCCTATTTGTGATCACAGAGACCAGGCTCCACAGCCTCCCTGGCACAAATCCCATTCCCAGCCACTGCCACTGGCTCCCTGACACCGCTCAAAGGCTTCCTTCCAGGCTGCTGATTCCCCTCTCCTGCCTGCAGGTTGAGTCTCGGCTCTGCTACCAGCCAGGTAACCCTCAGCAAGTCATGTTGTCTGTGTAGGTCTCTTCTCCCAGCAGAAAGAAAAGCATAGTACTGGTGTCAGTGTTGAAGTACTTCAAAGTCTGCTAAGAAGGATGCTGCCGCACAACAGCTTTAGAAATGGAAGCTGTAGGGCAGTAGCTATACACATTTAACCTTCATTTGGGAAAGCCAGGGACTGCAATCCAACAGAGTAGAAATGAGTGCTGTAACAGCAGAAAGCCAGATGTTAGGACAGAGAGACTAGAAGGCGGTTAACTCAGTCCTCTCTCGTAAGGTATTACAAACAAGCTAGCCTGGAAGTACTGTTCAAAACACATTCTCTGGAGTCATTCATTTCATTCTACATTGAGCCAGTTAATTTTTAGTTTTATATAGTAAGTTAAAAGCAAATCAAAGGATTAAAGGAATGTTGTGGGGTTTTCCCTAGAACTTTTGTCTACCAAGTTTCATGTCCTCAGGATACTTGAGAGTAATAGTTTCAGAGATAGACACAAGAAGAAAAACCACAGAGATCATGCAGAAGCTTCAAAGAACCAGCAGACTGACAAAGCAATCGTGAAAATTAAACCGTAATAACAATAAAAGTAACCTCATCTACCAGTTAACCCTGTACTCTAATCAGAGCTAACCCCCCCTCACCTTCAACACTTTGCAAAGTAAATGCAACACATCCTGGCTCCTTTAGTCTCCTAAAGAATGTTAGAGCTAGACTCTATATAACTGGTTTATATAGCTACAGAACCAGTTTAATTTCTTCTTAATATGTAATAAACACTTCCTATGCCCAACTAAAACCGACTGAACTGTCACCCACTATTCATGCTGCTTTCATTCCTGATGACTTCTTCCACAAAAGGGGTGTGTGTGCATTAAGGGACCATCTGTATACAGAAAAGCCTCACCCAATTTTCTTTCTGCTTTCACAAAATATATTGCATTAGTAGGAGGGGATAGGAAGAAAAAAGAAATCAGGTTTAAAAAGTAGTTAAAATTATACTTTTTACTGGTACAGAAAAGTGCCAGTATTACAATCTCCTAAAAGAACAAGTTAAACTTGTTCTCTTGCAGTTCAGCTGTGTTAAATAACACTTGGCAAAAGAAGTTAATGGAAGAAAACAAAAAAGCTACTTTTGAAACATAACTAGAGGTGCTTAGAGCCTTCCCTGAATCCCATTTTCCTACTTGTCCTGGCTCACTATATCCTATTTCTTCTTATCTCGGTGGCTTTGTTATAATGATATGTGATATACAGTACTAGTATCAAAAATTTAAACATGCATTGTGCTGAAATTACTAGGTACTACTGCGGTATTCTACACATAAGATTCAGAATGATCAGGACTTGAAAGCTTCAATTGGATTTTACTGTGCAATAAAAAACAAACAAAGAGAGGGTAATACTGTGGATAACAGACACCATCAGATACAGCAGCATGTGGTAATCCCTGCACAGCTCCTAACAAAGTGCAATAGGCGTGGCACCGCTGCAGAGCCAGGGCATGCACCAAGAGGTGGCCACCAGCGCTCCAGGCAGACTCCAAACGCTAGTTAAGTTGTACAAAACACCTCTAACTGCCAGAGCAACTCAGGCTGGGAAGCATGGAAAGCATATGGCACGCTGGCTAGTTAAACTGGATTTACAGCCTCCCTGCACTGCCAAAACAGCGCTAAGCAAGCAAAGAGTAATGCTGCTGCTTACATCTCCCTCTGCTCCCTTTTCCCCCTCTACCCTAGATTTTGCTTTGCATGTGGCTTCTTCCCCATATACACCCCACGGCCCTAAGACTGCACACTCCCGTGTTTCTCACTGTTTCCTCCACCCAAGTGCCTACTTATTTCATAATGAAATATATTTGGTGCAATGAGTAGTTTATATGAAGAAATATTTAGCAGATAAAAAACTGCTTTTGTGGAGTTTATGTTTTGAAAAATAATTCAGGGGAAATCACTTACAGATCTCAACTTTGGAAATTTACTCTTATTTGCAATATGACCAAGGTCACAAGTGCTCCTCATTTTCATGGATCAGGCTAGACACCTGATCTGGGGATCACCCACAGACAGACTTAAAAATGACAGGAGCTTTGTGTAGAAAATTGTTTCTGAACATCCTTGTTCCTTCTTAGTACAATCATGAGCTCAGTACTTGATTTTTCAGATTTCAGTCATGAAAAAGAATTGGAACAGTCTTGCCAAGAACAGGAACTTCACAAAAGAAAACTGGCACAATCACATTGAAGATCCCTGACGACACAGAAATCCCCACTGCAACATACACCTAATGAAACTTGTTGAGCAGAGTATTTTGCTTGGGATTTGGGAGGCTAATATTTTGTTCCATTCTAAGCTTGACTGTTTTCATATTTGTATCTGTCTGCTCTGCAGTTTCCTATCTAAAATCAGAATCTCCTCCCTGCTTTAGACTTTGGCACAGCTTCAATAAGGAGTAATATGCAAACATTTTCTTATGGTTCTGTGGAAAGGACAGTGTTCTTGAAACTGGGAGATGGAAGGAATTGGTTTGAACAAACCCCATGTATCTCATTTCATAAGTGCAAGCAAACCAGGTGCTGTATGAAGCAGAAACACCACTTTGCTTGCCGGGGTCTCAGAATTGACAGTAAGCCCTGCTTAATTGTCTGAAAAACACGGTCTCAGTCCTTAGGAGAGAGCTGTGCAATATGGATTCCAAATGGGTGAAAACAGCAAAACCCATAAAAAGTACACAAAGCCCTACCATCCCTCTCCTGAGCACTATTTATGCTGAGGTTCAGGTGACTTCAGTGCTGCATTAGCCCAGGTTCCCTTGGGAATCACATAACACCCACCACTGCCATTCTGAATTTCCCTCTGATCCTTAAAACAAGTCTCTAACTTATACCCCTCAAGTACCTGAAAAGCCTGCATTTACTAACTTCTGCTGATTAAGAGAGGCTCCCAGACTGCCCACAACTAATCTCCTAGAAATATAGCATGTGTTTCAAAGGAAGAAGAAAACCTCAAACCTCAATTTAGGAATGACCGCTGACAAAGTACCTGGCACACCACTGGTTAAGTGTCTAATTGTTCCATTAAAATTGTTTGCTTAAAGCCAAAATTTATCTGGCTTCAATTTCAAGACATTTCATCCTATTATAGCTTTGTTACATCAAAGAATTCTCTTTTATCAAACTACTTTTCTCCATGGAGGTAATTATAGGTAGATACTCATTTCACAACCATGTCTGCCTTTAAAGTAAGCTCTCTGAGCATTACAAGGCATGTGCTTGATTTTTGGCACAAGAACTGGATACTGCATTTGGCACTAGTGTAAGCACTACTGGAACAAAAGTTGTATTACCTCCCCCATACCATTTGATATTCCCTTTTTAATACATCCAAGAATTGCATTTGGCCAAGTGGGAGCTTACGTTCAGCTGATTATCCATCACGTCTCCCAACTTTCTCT
>NW_009942283.1:0-9759 GCF_000696875.1 Nestor notabilis | reverse complement strand
AGCGGTTCTTGGGACAGGCTCCCATTCTGTTTCCAGCTGTATGACTTTACACTTGGTGATAGTGAAGCAGGTTGTACAAGCTGGACACCAGCAAAGAAAGGGATACCAATTAACTGTAAACCCTATAAACCTTCACATCCCTGAAAAATTTGTGAGTTGTTAGTATTTCAAAGGCTCCTGCTGCTCCTCCAATGGCTATTAGCTAAAGCTTCTGGCTTCAGTTCTGAGGGAAAAAAGGAAGATGTTGGTCATTCTGAAAGAGGATAAGAGTTCATAGAAGTTTTATTCCAGAATGTGTCAGCAGCTGGCAGTTAAGAGAGTGAGAAAACAGCGCGTTCACAAGAACCTGAACTTCATCACAGAATGTTGACAAACGATCTGCACTATTTACTGTTTGGGGACTGAGCGATTGCCTTTCTTAGCTATATTTTTCACTCAAATTACCTCATAAATGCTCCAAAATGTACTACTCATGCACTGAGTAAGCAGATCGTGCCTCATTTGCAGTGCAAATTCTGACAACTGTTTCTGTAATTGCCTACTATGGGACATGCATGACAAGCAACATTAAAACTGCTGAAAGCAATGCTGGTATAAAACGTGATCAGCTTCACAGGATTACCAGCTTAAACACAGCTATGCTTTCATGCGAGTTCCCACACTACACATCAACATTCTGCAGCTGTTACCTGCAAATGCATTTCAGAGGCAGGTAAGAAAAATGAGTTGCTCAAGTACCCTGAAATCTGAATTAACTTTCTCCTCACTAACACTTTAGCACATGTGCTCCTTAAAACAAAATTTCACACCTATGGGGCATTCTTATCAGACCTTGTTTGTCTGATATGATTAACTTAACCACTTAATCTTTTGTGCTCTATACCTATCATACAAAGTTTGCTATTCATTTGCATGGCTTCATTATATCCATGAAATGCTTTTCTGTTAAGAATATACTAAAACACACATATGAACCAAAGGGAAATAATCAAAAACCTCGTAGCAAAGTAATGGAAGAACTACAAATTGAAACAAGGATACTGAAGTCAACAAAATTCAGATACATCCCCTGATACCTGAATTTCATTGCCCGTTGATGGTTTTAAGCTGAATGGAGTCAGACTTTGTGCTTAGAAGATCAAGATCAAAACTGGGGTCTCCCATTAATAGTGCAGTTACTATTCTAATTTTCACACTTTTCCCCTCATCCAGCAACTCTGTGAGCTGATCACTCTGCTTATCACTTTACAAAGATGCCTAACAAAACTCATTAAACCCTTTCCAAGCATGTAACACTAGTCTGATTACTTGCACCAAGTAACTGTAAGGAACTGCTAAGTTCTTCTGACTTGGACAAATGGACAAAGGTGTTGGTGCTTTCATATTTAGACAGAAGCTGCATTACTAGATTTTGGAGCTCAAGCCACAATTGTCACTTCAGGTTTCAGAATTCAGTTGTTCCAAGCATATGGAAACACTCCACTCTTCTGCCAGTGTCCAAACACATTAACGAAAAAAGCACACCCACTATTTTCAATTAAGCCACTGATATAATTTGCAATTAGTTAAAAACTGAACTGGCTTTTGACAAGCTTTATTAGCTTTTGCACAAATCGGAAAAAACAATCAATGCCAGCACTATTTAAGTGGACATCCTTCACTGGTGAACTATGTAAATACAGTTTGTCTGTCACCAACAAAAGCTCATCAGTCAGAGCAGACGTAGCTTGTTGAGCTCTTGTACCAAGCCCCTCATCAGGCTAAGGCTCCATCAGTGAAGTGTTCACAACACAAGCAGTCGGCCTGAACACAAGTTGAACTATGCGTTCTACCAGTCCCTGGGTTTCTAATGTGTACTCTGACAGACCTGCACAGTATCAACAGCTGTTCGTATGTGGTCTCCACATCTGTAGTATCTGAAATAAAACACTGCAAACAAATCATGTAAAGCTAATTATCTACAATGTGGAACGTTATTTGCTATTTTGTGAAGTGTTGTGTGTTTCCTTTGGTAAAAAGTACCTGAAGATGTTCAGAACTGGAAGGAATTATGGTGATCTTGAAATCAGGGTCTTAACACGTGGAGAACTGATTTACCCTTCCCTCTTCTTTACATACAAAACTCTTGCACAGTTTCCTGGTACGCTCAGTAGGAATCCTGCCCACTCAACAGCACACAGCTCAGTCATTTACTGTACTTTCAATCACAACAAAAGTAATTGCTGCCACTCTAAACCTAATGTGTTACCTGCATGAATCCTTCCACATTTTCTTCCTCCAAATGAAGGTGAAAGAATATTATCCATACACTGCTACTTCAGACAACACATGGTTTGAAACAGGTTACTCCGAAGTTAACTTAGCAACCACCTCCACAAGAGAAGAGGGTCAAAAGTGAGACCAATCGAGACAACACTGTTTTGTGCAAGATGGTTTTATTAACAGACCAAAGTTGAAAGATTGCAGCTGGGCATCTGAATCTGAAAGGGGAAGGAAAAAAAAAAAAAATTATTAGACACATGTAGATCTGAAACTACTTTAGCCATCCAAAGAACCAGCACATTTCTACAGTTCATCATTTGGGCTGAAAATACTAATTTTGTTTACCTGAATTTAAGACTTCAATAGTCTTGCAGAAAATAACTTCTATACTAGCATCTCTTCACTCAAAATACAGATTTCAAGTGCCAGAACTACACAGTGAACATTTCTGCTTTGAAATATTGGTACCTATTTTCTTATTTGTCTAAAAGCTTAACAAGGGGAACTCAATATTTAACGACTGCAACACTGAGAGTATTCTAACTTTTGTGGCAGGTAACTATTTTCATCACATTTTATGGACTGTCTACCTAAAAAAAAAATGAAAGTTAGGAAGACTTGAGACCAGCTCCCATAAAGTTTGCTTGAGAGCTAACAAAATTCAGTATCTTGCCAATACTGGATTGTCAAAATTTAGTAACAAGTAACATGTTCTTTTTCACAATCTATATGAACAAATTGGTACTGGACATCTTTTTACTATTATTTTAAATTTATTTAAGACTGTCACTTAAATGTAAAATTAAGACAAACAGCAGGAAACCACCTACATATAGGGAAGAGAGATACTCATCTTCAGATACACGGCCCTTCAGAATTGACAGTTCAGAGTACTACCACTACTCTAGCTGCCCATTGCCTCAGTAGAAACTACAACATTCTCCTATTTTCTATGTGTAGGTTATTTGTATTTCAAACATGCACTCTAATCAGAACAGAAGGAAACCAGTGGGAATACAAAGCACAAGAAACAAGAACACTTTTCTTAGCTTTACACCAGAGGTATGTTTGTTTGCAATCCAAGCAGACCAACTAACTGCTTGTAAGCATGAAATAAGAAACAGCAAAGTCACTTCCTAAATTGAAAGACAGAGTAAAGCCCTGATGTCTGCTACCTACATGGGATGCTGAGCTAGAAGTCCAATGAAAAACACAAGCAAACAGCTGAATATCTGTAGTTTCTCTGCCCATACACTACTCGTCTCACAGGCATTTACAGATGCTGCAGCAGTGAACTAGAAGCTTCCTTCCTGTAGGAAGAGAAGAAATCCCTTGAGACCACCAGCATACTTGTGGTGTTTGGCGGTGAAGATGGAGGAGAAAGGATCTACACTGACAGAAAATTTGCAGGTTTCCAATTAAAAACAGCAGTTTCCATCTTATGCTCAGAAACCAGACAAGAGCATGAAGTGAAAGTAGCTTAGCTCAATCTTGGTTATGACGCCTCATGCACTAACTTAAGGGAAACATCTGCCGGTACTGAACTTTTAACAGTCTGTGCCACCAGCAGCACAATTTCTGCAAGAATGCTAGTGTGAGTAACATAATATCACCCCAGGCACCAAACATTACAGCAATTCTGCTTCTCAACGTTGCCCATTTCTTCCCACAGTTGAGCTAAAAAGCTTTACAAGAACACTGTCCCCAGTAAACAACTATTTTCCTAAGCACAAGTTTCCATGTGCCATGTTACCAGTGCTTTAAAACACTGCTGCTTCACAGATGGAGCCAACAAAGCAGCACGCAAGAAGCTTGGGGGGAGTAGAAACTGAGAAAGAACAGCCTACAAAAAAGCTTCAAGAAAAGAAAGCTGTCAGACAATGGAAAGATATTTCATAGGTTTCCTTTCGCTCCTCAGACAGACAGCAGACCTCCATAAGCTCAACTTGCTCTGCCCTGTTGGCTATCAAAGCATCTTTAAAAGGCTTAAAAAAACCAAAAACTTTCAAAAAATGGTATTTCTGAGAACACGCGAACAGCAACTGCACCTGTTTTAAGCTGTAAAGTCCCATCACTACCCACTATGCTTTTATTAACCAACCCTCTGGAAGTTAGGAATTCTAACTGCACATCTTATTTCCAAAAACCACACACACCCCAAAACAAGGAAACAAACAAAACAACAACAAAACACAACACCCCCAGACCCAAACAAAATCATTCTTTCCTTTGGAGGAATCAGTTTGGGGAAAACTGGGTCTTTGTTATTCTTTCCAAGCATTCCAAAACAACAAAGTTTTCTTAAATTCCAGCACAGCTGTCATACCACAAAGGCATTTATCCTTGATTGAAAACAAGATACAAGCAAGCTACTTTGGTGTGTGAAGAGAAGTGGAAAAGTCAGTGTGAAGTATGAGAACTAAAGAAAATAGTTTTAGCTTTGAATGGCAGACTTCTCATCAAAGCAGGAACAGCAGAATGACAAGTTGATGAGAACACAGATTTTGTTTGAACTAGATACTAACTTCAGGACTCAGCTGTCACTGTCAAACTGCTTTAAGTATTATTAAACCTTCCCATTTCTGAAGGATAGACTATTCAAATGGGCAAATTAGACTTTCAAAATTACCATCTTGGTTATGTTAACATGAAAGCTTAAATTGAATCCTTTTGAAGCTTGAAGAAGCTGACAATTTCTACTATTAATATGATCTAAATTGGTAATTTTACTTCTCCCAGTTCCAAATAGGTTTTTTTTACAGCAGAAATCAGATAATCTGAAAAAAACCCCGCTACTTGCAATCACAAGACTTTGATCATATTAAGAATTCACTAATGAGGGATGAGAATTTTAACAGAGATCTCAAGGCTTCTCATGATAATACCCAAATAAAATCTTAAAACAAGTTATGGGTGAATGAAAAGTAAGTTATTGGTAATGTTTAAATTTCCTAAACACACCACCTATAAAGAAGATTTAACTTCTTCACAAATGTTTTAAGCTTTAGTAAGACTTTAAAAATAGAACACTACTGTACACATAGCTTTATACTGTAGGTACCACCCAAGCATGAGTACATATTAAACCTGAATGTTCAGCCAGTAACAGCAGCAGCCTACACAGCAGAGATGAACAGCGGGTAGTATTAACCTTTGGTAACTGCTCACCATTAGTTCATTCTCCTTATGAGTCTGTTGATCTGGTCTTCTCTGTTACCAGCATCCCCACCTTCCACAAAGTGGATCGTTTTCTTCTTCATTCCACCCCGAGGAGAAGATAACTTGAAGGGCCAGAGAAAGTTGTTCACAACTTTGAAGTTCTTGCCAACAGTGTAAATTTCATGGATCACATCTTCCATGCAGATGATACCAAGTTTTCCTAAAATTCAGAATGTTGTTTTCAGAAAGGCTACAGAACCACTGGTCAACAAGCTACAAATTATCACACCGTTACTGTCATATCCACTTGTTTTGATAAGCTTGAGGAAGTCAGAAAGCACCCACTCTGTCGTGACACCCAGTGACAGATTAAATTCAATTGGCTTAGCTCTAGCCAGCTCAGCATTACTTAGTTGTTAGATCTGGCAAGAGGCACCAATTTCAACTGTTGAGTACTTGTAGCTAGCAATGAAGAACAATAAAACCAAACCCCACTTAGGAAAACAGACTGTGTTCTTTGAAGGAAAGCTAGATTAAATACACTTAAACCATAGTCACATGTAGCTCAGGGAAATTAACTGAACTACTTATTCTGTTGAACAATGCAATACCACGTTTCCTTAATGCCTTTCCGGAGTCTTCAGTGACAAGTTAAGAGTCAACTGCTCATAAAACATAATGTTAAAAAGAAAAGCTATTATACCATAATGTTTGTACCCTAAAAGCCTGATTATCTGTCCCACTGGAAAAGAAACAAATGTGATACAGTTTAATTTGAAGTGATACACAATCAACTGCCAAAAACTGGAGACATGTCAGTGTTTGCTTTCACTCCTGGCATGACTGGAAAAGGAGCATCCTAGAGCAGACTGTTTCTTGACAACTCACCACCACACTTTGTTTTAACTAAATACACTTATCACTTTCACTAGCTAGTTCTTCTGACAGGAAGTTTTGGAAGTCTGTCTACCAGATCATAGAATGGCTTGGGTTGGAACCTTAATATCATCTAGTTCCAACCCCTCTGCCATGGGCAATGGCACCTGACACTAGACCATGTCACTCAAGGCTCTGTCCAACCTGGCCTTGAACACTGCCAGGGATTTACCATTTCTTTTGGCAACCTGTTCCAGTGCCTCACCACCCTCACAGTGAAGAACTTCTTCCTTATATCTAACTTGAACTTCCTCTGTTTAAGTTTGAACCCATTACCCCTTGTTCTGTCACTACAGTTCCTGATGAACAGTCCCTCTCCAGCATCCAAACAATATTTAATATTGAGTTTGAAATTTTAAGGCTATCTATAATAGGTTTCTTTCCTGCTGCAGCACCTTTTCACTACTGAAAGATCTACTGACCTATTAAAGGCCAAGGAGTTTACATTTAAAACTGCAAATTTAAAATGCTAAAATTTGATTCTTTACACTGGTTTTCAATACTTTGTAATGAAAGTTACTTCCAGCTTGCTTTGTATTAAGCTGTTATGACAACAGAGATTATTAACCAATTACTACTAATCCCAAGAGACAATAAGAATAGTTGCCATCTTCGCATTAATCATCCAAATGCAACAAGTTGGTTTCTCTTTTGTTAAGTGAAGCACTATTTACCAAGGCGTTTCTGGATCAGGGAATTATCAGTAAGAGCAATGCGCTGCTTGTTGATCTTGCCATAACCACGCTTGTAGATCAATTCATGCACAGACTTCAGATTGGGATAACTGAAAGAGTCAAGTAAAAAACAAACAGAAACAAATTGTAAGTCTTTGCAAGCCACACTCCAAGTTAACATCACTGAATGAAACTTCCATAACAAACAATTTAAGATCAATTCAGCATGTCCCAAATGTAAACAGAAAAGCAAGAGAAGCCAATTTTCCTCACACTGAGTTCCCAAGGACACCAGTATGAGAGTGTAATTGTATCTAGCAAGCATTACCTTCTAAAGCACTGCCTTAATCATGCTTTCAATTCGAAGAAAAAGCACATAGGAGATAAAAAAAGATTTAATACAAGAGAAACCTGCAAGTATAGTGAAGCAAAATGCAAGACGCTCAACATTAGCACCCCAATTTGATAAAACTAGCACTCACCCCCATGCAATATAGGGTTCAACAATCCGCAACATGTTGATAGAAGCTTTGTTGAGTTTTACAAACGTGCCATTAAAAATCTGACGCAGGCGAAGAAGCTGCAGCACCTTGCGGACTTTGGGGCTGACACCATTGGTGCTAGAGAACACAGGAAAAAAGTCTCAGTTATCTACATCCCAGAAAACACTAAGTATCAGATTAGAAACAATTATATTGTTCCCATATGAAACACATCATGATTTTACCAATTATACAATTCGCTTTGTGAATTATTCAATACAGCTATACATTTCAGTATCAAAACACTGGAAAAAAGCATTACACTGAAACCATTTACAACTACCCTTGTGCTCTCCCATCATTCATCCACTCACACCTTCTGTTAGTTTCCTATAACACTTCACCAGAGAAGAGTTAAACAAACACTTCAAATGTTAGGGAATGCAATTACTGGCATGTAATTTTATCAAAATTAAGGTGAAACAGAACAGCTGTCTGCATGTACTTGTAGCCTTGCAGCCTTCTTAAAAATCAGAGATTCCTAAAGACAGGAGACAGCCAGCATAATCATTTTGCACTTAGCTAAATAAGCCTCTGGTGCACGTAAAACATCCTGCCAAAAACTTTCCAAGCCACCAGTGGAGTATTTGATTTTATTTACATATTTAAGTTCTCAAAACAGGCATATAACAAGAAAGCCAATTTCAGTGCTTTTGAACATGAAATTGTTTACATCTGCATTCAATCTTACCCTCTTATCCTGATCACGAATGCTAGCTTTGGTTCTGCTGGAACATAGTAGTTGCCAGCTTTTCGGGCCATCCTGGCCATGCGGATCTCCTGCCGATACATGTGCCTGTACTCCTTGTGGTAGGCCTGGGCTCTGGCATAGATCAGTCTTCGTTGTGCCTTACGGAACTGAAATACATTCCAAAATTGCTTAAGATTTTAAAATACCTTTTAACGCATGGAAATCACCTTCAGGTAACATAGCATGTTCTAGAATTTACCACAAATAACACAGATTAAAGGAACATCTGCCCACATCAGGGAGTTTAGAATCATTCTTGGTGATATTCTAGAGAATCGGAAGACTGTTACACAGCACTGCTGCTTTACCTTCAGTAGTGCTATATGTCAAGCTTACCCTCACAAAGGTGGTAAACTTCTTCCCTTGCAGAAGGCTAACTTTAATCTTACAAACAGTATGCTTTGTCCTTACTCTGTCCAGTACTGGTTTTTTTTATGGACAAAGAAAAAGACACTGCAGTCCTAAGCATTAAGACAATACCAACATGCTACACTAAATGCTGCAAACTTCTGTACTGCATTGTATCAGCAGTAGTAGCTGATATTTCAACAGTATAATAACAGTATAAATAAACAGTTCCAGTTAAGGAGCCATGAAATAGTCACCTTTTTTATAGCCAAGATCTTCTTCTGACGTTTGGCTTTCAAAGCTGCATAAGCCTGCCGTTTTTTTAGCAAGCTTTCCGGTACAGATGGCACCTTCTTTGCTCTGAATAAAGAGAGACAAAAAGAAAAAGAAAAAAAAAAAAAAAGCAACAAGCCTCTTTTAGCTGATATGAAGAAACTGGGCTTTAAAGCTACACAACATACAGTAAATCAATGAAAACTCTTAATATAACGTGCACATGGCCCTCACTGCCTCAAGCCAGCTCACACATCTTCCTTGCTCCCACTGTTACCAGGCCCTGCTGCAGCCTGAACAGATCACCTTCTGTATCAGACAAGGAAGTCTGACAGACCAGCTGCGGAGCTGCACGTAACAGTAACGACTTGAGACCATTTGAGTGACAAACTTTACCCGTACTTTGCAATAAAACAAAGACTGTTACAAGCACATCTCATTCAAATTAACCTTTCAATTGGTGCTTTAAGAGAAAAACTAAGTTAGTAAAAATTTATTTCACAGGATTTAAAACCTACTCAGTTTTAAAACTCTTATATGTGTCAAAACTTGCAAGAGCAGTGTTTGTAGAGCCATAATTACGCGGGCGAGCTCACACTCCCAGTGCACCCGGCTATGACTTCCTACTCAAGCCACACACCGCTCCGCGTCCCCGGCGCGGCACCGACCCCCGCCCAAGCCAGGAAAACCTCTACAGGTGCAGGTTCCCCATCACAGAAGCAGTGCTTGGGGGCCAGCTCTCCCTCCCCACTTCACCGAGGACCGGCGAGGCTACAACCGCCGCCTGCGGAAGAGGCAGCACCGGCAGCAGCTC
>NW_009942282.1:2724-4039 GCF_000696875.1 Nestor notabilis | reverse complement strand
GAAGCACGTTGCTTTTGGCTTTGGCTGCAAAACTGTCACAGAGCTCCCCTGGGCAGTTATCTGGAACCTTAGTCCCGGGGGGGCTGCAAGGATACAGGAGAACCAGCTGCAGGCATCCAATGGAGGCAGGAAAGCAAACTGTGAATAAAGGTCATCCCTTCACCTTCTACAGGGCCAGAGTGTGGTGTGAGTGACAGGAAACCAGAACTGAGTCCCCAGTGTTGGGGGTATGTGTGAGCATGAGACACTATTGACTCATACAGTGGTTATCTGCTCTAGGCAATGCTCCTGGGCTCCACGGGCCCCAGCAAGCCCACCCTGGGCTCTGTAAAACTGACAAAGAGACAGGCAAGAGGGACTTGTGGTCAGGGCAGCGTATATATCTGTTCAGATCCCTGTTCTGTCCCAAATGACTTGACAAAGTCCCTTAATATGGGTTAAATACATAAACCCAAGGGTTTTCCTCCCTTTTACTCCATGGAAGAGGGCAGGGACCTGCTCAGGAGGTGGCTGGGCAGGGAGGGAAGGAAAGCTGTTCTGCTCCTGGCTGTCCTCTGTGCATCATATGTGGAGTGGGAGATGGGATACCCCACACACACTTCCCATAGCTCTGTCCTCAACGGGAGCATATTTATGCTACTACGAAAGCATCTACCCTGCCACAGCCCTTCCTGGTAGGAGAGGAGACCACCTTCCCAGGGATGCGGAGCTGACAGGGTACAAGGAAGAAGTCACACGCTGGGGACGAGCAGGGAGCAGGTCTGCAGCGCTGCTTGTTCTCGTGGCAGCAGGTGGTGCTGTTGCCCAGGCAGGACGGTGCTGGCACTTGTGGCAGCGCAGAGGCAGCTGAAATCCAAATCGGCATCTTCCCGAGAGCTGGGTCTGTCCCAGGCCTCTGGCAGGGCAACCTGCACCCCGCAAAGCCTCTTCCAGACCCTATTCCCCTCTCAAACCCTACGATGCACCTGGCACGCGTTTGGCAGGATGCAGGGCTCTGCTGTGTGGTCCTGTGCTGGACCAGCATCTCCATCCCGAGTGTCCCAGGCTCAGAGCATCCCTCTCCTAGTTGTTTGTCTCATGGCAAATAGAGCTTGCATGGTCCAAAGAGTCACCAGGGAGCCCTGAACAGGCGCAGTGGCAGCCAGTGCCCCAGTCACACATCACCCCAGTCACACATCAACTTCCTCCCCTGGGATGCCGCTGAAAGCTTGACTCCATGTACAGCAGCTCTGAAGCATGTGGGCAGCGTGGTGGGGGCATTGCTCTTCCTGAAAAATGTCATGGCTGGGGCTTTATTCCTTGCTGGTGGAGCCGC